>NC_055696.1:10775000-10917500 GCF_017639745.1 Melanotaenia boesemani
TTTGAACAAACAGAACTGATTTAGCACAAAGTTTGTTCATTTATTTGGTAGCTGCTTGGTATTGTTTAAATAAGATTTCCACCAATGTGCTGTAATCCCACTGCATCTGTATGCACAATAATGCTCTGCTGCATACGAGCCAGCTTTCATTTGGCTGTGGGATTCAGTGTTCTGACAGCAAAAGCCTTCGTATTGCCAAGGCACAATTTTGGTTTAGCCAAGAATAATTATGGCGAGTGAACATTACAGGACGCATTGATTCATCCTGCAATGATTCATTCACCTTAGTGTCAGCTTTAAACTATGATATTTGGACATTTTCTGACTGAACTGTTTTTGACTCATTATAAGGCTGTTGAAGTTTTTTTTTTTTTTTTTTTCTTTTTTTTAAGGCTAGTCAAACTCTCTGTAGATTTGTTGTGTGGGTAAGAGGTGTCTGTATGTGAAATGTGCATTACAGAAGGTAAGAAAATACCAAGGATATACAGTGTTGCACTCTTCATAAAGCTAAAGATATTTCATTACCAGATGTTTATGTCAAGTGGCTTAATTTGTACACAATTAATATATCTATTTCATGTTCAGAAGGACGTGTAGCTTGAATTCCTTAAGTCTAACATGTTGGACGGGGGTGAAGTCTGTGTGGGTAGTCAAGTGTTTACATCATCTGAAAATGTCAAAAATGATGATACTGTAGTATAGGCAAATGAACAGATGATGCAGAGGTGAGAAATGGATGGAGGAAAGAAAGAGAAAGTTTTCTCAATGCCAGATGGAGGAGCAGTTGGCACCTCTCTCATTACTGTGGGGATTGATTTTGCTCTTTTGCACTAATACACATACATGAAATTACACAAACACACATGCACATGCAGAGTTACCTCCTGTCACTCTACACCACCTGCCCAGCACCTGGTCATCAAAGCAAGACCAAGGAGGGCTCTCATCTTCAATGTGGGAAGGAGTTAGAGCTACAGAGAAGGAGTGGAAGGGCACCAATGCCATATGCTTTCTCCTTTAGTTGCTGCACCTCTAAATTGATGCCTGATTCTTCACCCTGTAATCCATCAGTTTACCTGAACTGGCTTTCTATCATCTCATGCCATATAGTATCTCCCTCTGTGTCGACCCCGTGTGTGGGCAGACGTGTGTCTGTGTCACGCCCTCGCAATCAAGGCAAGCAAGGCCTGTTGCGCCTATGAAAAATTAACTGGGACACAGATGGGTGGAGTAGCTTCCCCCCTTGATCCAAACGGTGCAACAGAAGGACAGACCCTGACCAACACATGTCAGACAAAACTGTTGGGCACCATCAAAGATTGCTTTATGGTTTCACTGGATGTGGGCCAGGAAGTAAAACCACAGAGTGAGCTGAGCACATTCACATTCACTGAAAAGGTACATAGACAGAGACAGTTGCACTAAATGAAATGATGATAATAGATTTGTTTGGTTTTTAATAAAAGTAAAATGTAAAAAGCATCAGTGATACCGTGCTTCATTTTTTTTTAAAGCAATACTCCAAGTTTTAATCTGCCATGACGAACTTTTGTATCTTGATCTGCTAAGCTGGAGCACTGCTCCGGCTGCAAGGTGACAGTCTGATTCAGCTAAACAATGTGCTCAAATCAAAATGCACTCAGCATCATTGTCTGACAGAAATGTCACTGGAACGAGTGGCCACCACTGTGAAGCTGCTAAGTACTGAGAATATTCCGATGTGTAACAAAGCGGACATGATTACTGGTGCTTGAGCTGTGTGACGGATATGTTCTCATTTATTTTTGCTTTTAAAGGATACTATGAGTGTCAAATTTGCAACTCTTTCCAAGCCCAAGACTTCATTTAAATCTTGTTAAAAATCGGCGTGAATTAATATAGCCGAGCCATATGTGGAATCAGCATCAACTAGCAAATACTGTATGATAAACAGTATAAAGGATAGTACAAATTTAACTGAAATGCACTTAACTGAATGGCATAGGTTTATATGGTATTATGTCCAGTTTCTGAAAGCAGACAAACCACCAGTGGGAGGTTATGGGAGAAAAACTTCAGGGGGTTCCTCTGAAAAAGGTCTTTTGGGTAGTTGATATTTAACTAAAAATGAACATACAGGAACCTTTTTCTGCTGAAGGATCCCTGTGTGTTACACCTGCAGAGATGTTAATATTGGGAATGCATTGTTATTTAAAGCGAGACTAATAACTCTGCTAATGTGCTGTATTAATTCACACATGCATTTATTAACACATATTATGCAAACTTCATTTCCCAGACAGATGGGAAACAGTTTCTCAATGGACGTGGTTAAATCAGTCTTTTACAATGGCTGTTTTGATTGTAATGTCATACATGGTTTAAAAATGCATGTAGTTAGGTTCAGAGCTATTTTTAATTCTGTGCAATTGAAATATAAGAGGTACTATAAGATATAATACCACTGTTTCCTTCAAATTGGGTGGAGGATGAAGGAAAATCATTTTGCTCCTGCCCTAATGTCTTTGGATATAATGGCCTATTAGATTCCTGCTTTACAGCATGGGAAGTGCGGTACTTACACCAAACTGTCTCCAGCCAGTATAGGCTTGAGAATCTAATGAGAACAATGACCTTGTATTTCATTTAGATAGGTGAATAGTCTTTCTATCTCTGTCCCCCACCATCAGCTTTCCTACTTGTCCCTCTGTGGGCATCCATTTTTTAAGAATTTCTTCCTGTCTTCATTCTTTCATTTCTTTTTTCTACTCCCCCAGTCATGTTTAGGCATCCTTTCAGCTCTATTTCTATCACTCTTTGTCTCTCCTCCTCTCCTCCTTGTGTTCTCCACTGGGCTCTGCACAGGCGTTCTAAATACAATTACAGTCTACAGCTGAATGGAGAGGAAGGGTCCTCAGGGATCCCCAGAAACAGGAAATGGTCAGGAGGGTTGGACTGAGGAGGGAACAGCAAATCCCTAATTCAATTGGCTGAACCTTGGCAACAAGCCCCTGGCGACTCTTACTGTGGAATCAGTGGAATCAAACAATGTGGCACAAACCACAGGAGAGATTTTCATCCACACTTGTAAACACACACACGTGCGCATTGACACAGACGCATCTCATTTTCCCACCCCTTTGTGCTAAATTCCTCTCAATTCTTTGTTTACTCCTAACCTTCCCTTAATACATTGCAGTGCTTGATATTAACCACATATACAGTGCTTGTCATCAAGATTTGGCCTAAGACTCTTACAGAGTCTACAGTTTTCCATGTTCTAAACTTCATCGTTACCTTAACTGGGGAGGCAATCAATACCTGCACGATGTGTCAGCATTGTTGACCTCCAGTTTAGGGCTTATGGGTTACACTTGATTGCTGTGGAGCTGCACAGTCACCACACTCACACTGAAAAACATACAGGCAAGACCGCATGTGAGAAGAAAATCAATCTGTACAATCACTAGATCTTTTAATTCACATGGTGGGAGTCCAACAGCAAGCTGGAGAAAAAGGCAGTCAGCAAGTATACATGCTCATAAGATTTAATAACTAATGTCTTGGGGCAATAATATAGAAATTATTTTAGGGAAATCTCACTTGTGTTAGTTATTAATAATTTCATGCTTACTGGCTGAGGTTAAACTTGCTTTGAGCATTGTAATTTTAAATAACAACATCTGATGTCACCACCTTCACCTCTTGCTGAAAAAGCCCCTAATGCAGCCACAATCCCAAGCATTTGCTAATGTCAGATCATGTGGAGGTAGCCAGTGATCTGAGGATAACAAACTGAAGTCATGAGTGAACTCATCAAAGATTCATAGTTGACTGAAAGCAAATGCTAGACTTGCTGTTATTTACATATTTGCAACACAGTTTTATACAAATGCAGGTGGAAGAAAGCATTGTTTGAATAAAATGGTTACAGCCAAATAAGTCAAAATAATCCTCTCAAGTTTGGACACAAACACACAGTATTTGCAATGTGTTGACTGACTAATCTAAAAAAGATGGGGTGGGGAATCCACATCATAGAGGCTGCCCAGGGACATGTCCTCCAACCAGTAAAAAAAGATGTAAAAAAAAAAAAAAAAAAAAAACTTTAAAATATTTATTATTGCATCATGTTGTATTTTTGCTTCCCTCTCCCTTAGCACTGCGCCTTCTCCTCTTCCTCTTCTCTGCACCTCCTACTCCCCTAAGCCTTTATTCTCAGATGTGCATGCCTCTGTTGCTCTAATGCTTGTGTGAATAGCAGTTATTAGGCCCCATAACCTTACTGATAATTGGAACAAAGTGGGGGATCAATGCAGAGGGCTCACACATACACAAAAGCATAAACAACCACAGTCTCACACAAACACACAATGGTACATTCGTACACACACAGACTGGAACTCAGGAATCAATACAGCTCAGAGGCAGGATTTTCCTCAGCATTTATAATGCATGCTCAAGACAAGCTGGCATTGAACATGTTGTGCAACAGAGAAAAAGGAGAAGACACAACAGTTTGCAGTTATTTCTTTCTGTATTTGTTTTTGTAGCTTATTAGTACAGTCTCATATCCTCCATACATCTCACAAGTTTACCCCAGTATATCTCAAGCAAGCTGTTTCTGCACACAGAAAAAAAGCATGCTGCAATTTTATCCAATTTCAGCATCAAGGTTTATGGTTTGGTTGTGACTAAATTTGGTCCTCTCTTGTCAGACTGAAAGTACTCATGACAAATATGAAACTCCCCCTTTTGGCAATGATTACACCCCTAAAAACTTGTCTCTGCTTATTAAAATTATACTAAAAAAGGTTCACTTAAACAATTTGAGATTAATTTAATTGAAATAATCTGTTTCAATAGCTTAAATGTCCTGTAATGGCCTACAGTATTGTGCAAGAGTGATGAACCACCACTCTTATGAAGTAGTTTTGCTTCCAATGAGCCAGACTCTATTATAAGCTTTTGAAAAAGGTCTTGAGCAATAGTTCTTCTGGTTTTCTGAAGGTTTTCTGAAGGCCTACATTATTTTCACTACATTATTTCACCCAGTCCTTGCATCTGACCAAGAGTTGAACCATCTTTATGTGTACACATAATAGGACCTATTTTATTTTGTAGCTTTAGACATATGAATTGGCACATGAACTGTTCCCATTTGTTTTGTTGTATCAGTGAAAAATTGCCAAACATAACCTAATTTGTTAGACACAAAATAGTCTTTTTGCATCAACAACGGGATTCCCAAAGACTTATTAGCTGAAAACATAACATGTTGTGTAGCTTGTAAAACAAATGTAAGAAAATGATAAGTGGCAGACAAAAAGAAGTGGCCTAAAAAAACACAGATTAACAGAATTTACTGAAACTTAAGAAGCCAATCTTAATAAAGTTGGACAAAGAGAAAAAGCTTAGTCATGCCAAATGACACAAAAATTGTACTTAAAATGAATGACAACAGATCTTGTGGAGTGATGAATCCTTCCCATAACCTGCACCTTGACATAGCGCTGTGCAATATATCAAATTTTAAATTTGATTTAGATTTGGCTCCAAACAATCACAAAAGCAGTGATATTGACAAAAAAACCATATATATATATATATATATATATATATTATTCAAATAATTTTGCCATTTTCCGTTCTGCTGTTCAGAATGACACATGTACTTCCAGAGGTGAATTGGGGCAAATACCAGAAGCAGATCCTCTGCCACTGCTGCGGAGTATTCAGACTCTTCTAGCAACTCTTTTTTCAAAAAAGCATCTAGAGAAAATCTAGCAACTTTGTAAGGTGTTATTGGAGGCTTATGGAAACTGATGTGAAAGTGCATATCATTCTAACTCTTCTCAATGAGCAGCAGTGCTGCTGTAGGCTCCTCCCCTGTCTCCTCCCCTGTCTTAAAGGCGTCACAAGAGGCCAGGTGTCGTGCTGAAGTTAACACCCCTGCCGCGAAAAGCATGGCAGGAGTAGTTATTTTGCTGGAGTCCTGTGTTAAATAATTGTGATATCAATACTGAATAAAAAAGATAGTGCTTATGATTT
Organism: Melanotaenia boesemani; assembly: GCF_017639745.1. Lineage (NCBI taxonomy): Eukaryota > Metazoa > Chordata > Actinopteri > Atheriniformes > Melanotaeniidae > Melanotaenia > Melanotaenia boesemani. The sequence goes on from NC_055696.1 coordinate 10,781,031, forward strand.
TTTTCCATAATCGAGCAGACCTACCACAACATTACTGAAGCATCATCTTGGACAGAATAAAGAACAAAAGGCTGCAACAAAGAAGAGCTTTGCAATGTCTTTCAAGAAGCCTGCAGAAGTATTTCTAAAGTCTAGTTAAAGAAATTATAAGAAAGTAGTCTCCCAGGTTTCAGGCTCGAGAGAAGAAGCTGTTACCTATATAATGTATTTCATTAATGTTGGAACATTAATGCTGCTACCTCCTTTTTTCTTGGTGAATTATTAAAAGGATAATAATAAATTAAAGCTGCAAGCAGCCATTAAGGCCCTTGCACCTCCGGTACTGCTTCAGCCTATTGTGCCTCTGCATCACCCCGCAACCTCCCTCCTACAGCACACTCACTCTCATCCGCAGCCATACACTCACTCTTCCAGGGATTTTCTGCTTTAGGTGTTTGTTGTCCTCCTCCAAGGATCAACTGGCACCTCACTGTGCCCAGTGTTAACATCAGAAGCATTCACAACCTTGTTTCTGACAAATCATGTGAAATGAATACAAACGAGAGCATGATTTTAACACCTGCAGAGTTCAACGTGGCCACTAGGTGGTGCTATAGTCGTTTTTCATGTACAAACATGTTCAAGTTGTGACTCTAATGACAACTGCAAAATATCACATGTTTTGGTCAACTGACGTCAAAGTTATAGTCACTTCCTGTTTCATGGCGAAGGATTGAAACCTCATAGGAAGCCATTTTAGAAGTCAGTTATATTGTCAATCATGAGTTCATCAATGATGACATTAATGAGTCTGTGTTGGATTTAAAGGTATAAAAGGGTTAAAATGATGGGACCTCCTGTTTCCAGGGGGCGGGGCTATGGCATTGGTAACATCTGGACATGTAGATCTGGTCAGCATGGAACTGTAATAAAACAAGTTCAGTTTGGTTCAGATTGGGTGTTGTATGTAAGAGATAATAGATCTCATGCTTGATGGCAAACATCAAAACCTGAGGAGGTGCCAACTGAGACAGTTTTGATAACTTTTGATTATACCCACTGGACCAATTTTGACCTCAGTGCGATAAAATCTGTAGGAGGAGTTGGTTAAAATGCAAGGCAAAGAAACTGGCAAAAACTATTTCAAAAATTACACTTTTTTCAAGATGGCCCACTTTCTGTTTAATTTAATCTATAGGTCCAAAAGGCTTTTTTTCCTGGCATGTTATATCGGTGTGCCAAATTTCACTCGTGTCAGTCAAGGTAGTGGGTGGGGCTGATCGACTAAAAGATTGTAGGGGGCGCTGTAGAGCCATGTTGCAACTTTGTCAATTTGAATATGTCAATTTGACTCAGTTCCAGGCCTGACCGCCCTCCCCTCCGAGTTCCTGCCCTCCCTGCAGAGTTTGGTGGAGATCAATGTTACAACGGGCAAGACTTCCTGTTTCACGTTAAGGATTCCTGTTGAAAGTGGGGGGGGACTTCAGCCTAAACCGGAAGTGGTCATATGGATATGTTCAGGAGTAGACCCTGATTAATCCCTGTAAGTTTGATGGTGATTGGATGAAAATTGAGTGATTTATGATGTCATGGCATCTTATTGAAGTTCTCCATGGCACCATGGACTCACCCTTTAGCGTAGAGTATCAGTTTTCTCTGGATATCATCTCCACCTTGTTTTCTGCTTTCTGACCCTGTTTGGACCTGGTTGTGTCGAAAATGTGAGAGAAGTGGGTCTTTGAGTGAAAAACATGACTTCCTGTTGCCAGGGGGCGAGGCCAATTTGCAATCCAATTATTGACTTGTAGATGTGTTCAGGATGGGACTGGCATCACATGTGGCCATTTTGGTTCAGATATGTTGTTTTATGTGGGAGTTATATCAATTTAGTTTCTCATAGCGAGACATCAAACTTTGAGGCCCTGCCCCCGCTATGCCCTTACTCCTTTGAGAAAGTTTTTGGTAACTTTTAATCCCACATGCCTTCTGAGCATTGTGAACAATTTTGATGTCAGTACGATAAAATCTGTACAAGTTTGTACAAATATGAGGTTAGTAAAATGCCAAAATGGCGACTTTGACCCAAAATGGCTGACTTCCTGTTTGTTTTAGACCAAGACTCCTAGAGGATATTTTGTTTGACCAAGCATTTGTAATATCTGTACCAAATTTCATGAAGATTGATGACATGCAGTGGCGGGGCATCATAAATAGGTGCCGCTCTCGTTCAGTTTTGCCCAAACTGTCCCGAGCACCCCAAAATATCAAATTTTTCAGATTTGTTTGGGGGCAGGCAAAATTTGGTGAGTTTTCAAGCATATTCAAGCCCTCAAAAATGCAATTAATTTCTCAGAAGAATAAGAAACATCCTTCCTACTACCTTGGGTGCTCAGGCTTAAAGGTCCCATATTATGCAAAATTCACTTTTTAATGGTTTTGGAACAGTCATACTGGTCCCCCCGCATGTGTAGGAGACCCGTAAGTGTGAAACTCTTTCAGGCGCTCTCTCTCCCCCCTGCTCCACCTCTAGGGAAGTAAGCGCTGAATTGAGCGAGTTTGAAAGCCTGTACGTTAAGACGTCATAAGGGACAATAACCACTCCCCACAGAGCGATGGACCCGTCTACCGGCTCTCAAAGCCCGCCCTCTAAAAATCACCTAGCGCCCAGTGTTTTTCCCTCTTCGGCAACCCTCGTTAGCGGACATGGCTAAGCGACAGAAGCACTGTTCTGTTTGTGGCTGCATAAATGAACACGAAAACGTTTTTTTACTTCCATCCACTGAACCCACGAGGACTGAGTGGATTAATTTTATTTTTGGAGGAAATGTACCCGGAAAACTTCCAAAGGTTTTGCATGTCTGTGGCCAGCATTTCAAAGAGGACTGCTTCCACAACATGGGGGCATGGAAAGCAGGCTTCGCCAACCGTTTGAAGCTGAAGCCAGGTTCAATACCAACTGTCCGTGACACAGCTGGAGAGGTAAGAGCTGGCAGTTATTTTATCGTTTCGGCCTTATTAGTCTGATAGCTTGAAAATATATTAGCACTGTTGTAAATGTAGCCAAGTCACTGTTTCTACTGTTTGTATCCGGTGCCATTGTGCATCAGATTGATGAGCGTAGCTAGCTGTGTTCTCCGTGCGTCGCGGTTTGGGTCGGTAATGGGGGCTTCAGGAATGGGTTCCGGTGTTCCGGCGTTTGTTTATCCTTCACTACGCTGTAATCAGCGTCTAGTTACCGCTAAGGCCTAACCTGTCAATCACCTCATGACGGGCGATGCGATGGGCGGAGCCAACAGCTGAGCTGCTCCACCAGGGTTCCGCCCACCATAAACGGCACATTTCTGAAGCTGCTAAAAAGAGGGAGGTGAAGAGAAGCCGCTGCACTCAAACTGAGGGTCGATTTGTCCATACCATGGCGGAAATATTTCATTTAGATATTAATGAATGGTCTCAGATTGGGAATAAAGTGTATAATATGGGACCTTTAAATATAAGGAGTGGCAGAAAATTTTTGTCTATTACATAATATCCAAACTTTATCATATCTACAGTTCTATAGCTCTATAGAGCAAATATTCTTTGTTTCCATCTCATTTGCTGCTGCTGGTCACTCTTTATTATGATACCCTTGCCATACATTGCCGATAGATAAGTCCTGTCAGCATTTGGCTGCTCTGAAAGGGTATATGTTCTTTAAGTTCCTTACAAATGAAATACTGAATTTTTGAGATGTGCTGCTGATGAAACTGCTGCTGTACACTGCATTTCAACTGAATGGGGTCTTTAAAGGTCCCATTTTGCAGTGGCATTGTATACATGCTTTTCCTTACATTAATTACCCAAAATCTGGTACACCCAGTATTTTTAGGTTCTTGATGAGACTACTTTTAATCAGAGTCATTTTCTTTGAGCCTTTTTCTTCAAATATAAATATCAACCGACATTTGTGTTTCCATGTGTGTGCATGTTTGGTATGCATGGGAGCTCATGTGTTTGTGTATTCCTCTAAATAAATGTCCGATGTTTTATAGAGCTTCTCCTAAGGGAGGAAGAAGCAGCCAACTGAGACTAACTGACAGGTCTAAGTGGAAGTGTGCTGATGGTTCTAAGTGAAGGCGTGCTGATATAGGAGGTTACTACCTCCTATTAAAACAGGAAATATATTTTATCATGGCCTCTATGTGTCCTTCTTTCAGGACAACAGCATTGTAAATGTTAGACCAGACACACAGTGTTTTCCTTTCCTTCACAGTTACAAATAATTTGTTATAGGTTCAGTACTGGTGAGATTCCCAAAATCTGTTTGCTTTGAAGTCATAGCCATAAATGGCTTCAAAGAAAAGTAATTTATTTCTGAGAAATGAGAAACACTGAGAGAATCACAGAAAAATGTAATAATGTGTATTTATCCTTTTCTAAAAGTCAAGTTCTGTGCGTGTCTGTGCACATCTTCTCTAACTGTAAGCAAAATAGTTCTTTAATCAATATTGGATAACTTTAAAAAGCAACTAATTAGATTACTCCCATTACAATGTTATTAATCATGTTACTGCATTACTTGTGGAGAATAATAATGCATTGTAATACCTGTGGTGTAAAACTTGAAGCGCTACAGGTTGACAGCAGGAATGACTGATGCAATATTGCTGTACAGCACTTAATAGTGATAAATTTTACAAATAAACATTAAGTCAAGAGTGTGAGGCTCAGTGACTGATCAAGTTGGTGGAATCTTTTTAATTTTAAGAAAAGATGGTCACTGTCGTTTCTGGGTGGGTCTCTTTCACTATATAGCAAGTAATAGATCAACTGACTTTCCTGGTTGGAGCTGTAGCATTAATCAAGCTAGTTTTTGTTGTTTTGGGGCTGTAGCTTTTTTTGTAGCCCAGCTTAGCCTAAAGGTGCTTTTTTCTATCTGAAGCTGCATGTGCTTATTCACATGTGAAGGACAGGACTGATGTCCTGAGTAGAAGAGACACAGGGCAAATCCCGATTTTTTTTCCCATCTTTTTTTTTTCTTTTTTATCTTACCCAAACATGCAAGCTGAAATGGTAAAATGACAAAGTGACAAAATAAAAAACTAAGAAAAAAATGGTTACTTGAAATGCAAAACTTAAAATGGAGCATTAAAAAGAAATCTGAGTACTATTATGTCTTACTTTGTAACACTTTATACAACACTTTATTCTAATAAATTTAACAAAAATTAACCCCAGTGTACCTATTTGTCTGAGAACTTTTAGCTGTTTGTAAGCAAAAGTAGAGCTTTTCTGCTGTGTGTGGGCTATGAAAACAAGACTGTGAAAAAAAAAAAAAACCTAACTATGCACTAGAAGCTTTTAAAGTAGATTTCTCTTTTTTACAGAGTTAAATCTAGCAGGCAAACAGGCAAAATATAAATTAACTTTTAACACAGGCTGTTGTCAGTGTGCAGGCACTATCTTACATAAATTTCTATTGATTTCAAGTAAAAAGTTAATATATATATATATTTACACCTATGACCAACTGATAGTACTGTGCAGGCCTATGCTGCTGCCCGGAGCAAGGCTCGTCATCCCGGAGGAGGTGTGGACGAGCAGAACAGGAGCCAAAGTCAAGCAAAGAAGCAGAGGTACAAGCCTGCTGTGCCAGCGGTCACAACGGGGAACGTGAGATCTCTTGGAAATAAAATGAACGAGCTCACTGCGCTTATTAAGTTCCAATGGGAATACCATGAGTATAGTTGTATGTGCTTTTTGGAGACATGGCTTCATTCACTCATCCTGGACCATAGCGTAGCTTCAGCACTGTTTGAGCTGACAAAGACGCAACGAGTAGCAGACAGAAGAGAGGTAGGGGAGGATTGCACTGTATGTGAGAGAAAAATGGTGTAATCCCAAACATGTGCATGTGGAGGAACATCTCTGCAGCCCGGATATACAACAGCTTGCTGAGGGAATGTGCCCATATTATCTTCCTTGGGAATTCACCTCTGTCATCGTAATGGCAGTGTACCTCTCACCATCAGCAGACGCCGAGATGGCGTGTGATGCCATCAGTTCCAGCATTGCCAAGGTACAGACTCAACATCCCAATTCCTTTACAGTTATAACCAGGGACTTAAATCATGTGACTTTGAACAAACTTCTGCCCACATTCCATCAAAATGTGGATTGTCCCACCCAAGAAAATAAAACCTTGGATGTAAATGCCAGTATGAATATGCCAGGAAGACATACATTGCCAAAGCTTTCCCTTCCCTTCGCAGATCAGACTACAATCTCATTCTGTTGACCTCAAAGTATGTCCCACTTGTTCAGTGACAGCCTGTGCACAGAAGGACAGTGAGGATATGGACTGAGGATGCTACTGAAACACTACAGTACTGCTTTGAGTCAACAGACTGGGATGTTCTCTGCCAGCCACACGGGGAGGACATCAACAAGATGACAGACAACATCACAGATTACATCAGATTCTGTGAAGAAATCACCCTTCCCACCTGGTCTGTGTCCTGTTTCTCCAGTAATAAGCCTTGGGTCATGAGCAACCTGAAGGCAATTCTCTACCAGAAAAAGCAAGTTTTCAAGTCAGGAGACCAGAGGGAAAAGAAGAGGGTACAACACGAGCTCAGGGTGTCACTCAGGAGGACTAAGGACATCCACCGGACGAAGCTGGAAGCCAAACACCAGCAGAATAATGTGAGGGACGAGTGGACAAGGATGAAGGCGATCACAGGTTGTAAGGAGACAAGCAGGTAGCTTTCAGTCTCCAGCGGTGTGCTCTCCTGCCCCTCCTCCTCTTCGGACGACCCCCAATACCTTCCACCGCTTGATGGTGATGACAGGTCAGGTCAAGAGACACATGAAGAAACTACACCAGAGGAAAACTGCAGGCCCAGGTGGGATCTGCCCCAGGATCCTGAAGACCTGTGCCACCTAGATGTACCCTGTTTTGCAGCACTTATTCAATCTGAGCCTGACTGAGGAGAGAGATCCAGTTCTCTGGAAGACGTCCTGCTTGCTTCCTGTCCCCAAGAAGTTGAGACCATTGAACCTCAATGACTACCATCCAGTGGCCTTTACATCACATATGATGAAGGTGCTGGAAAGGCTGGTCTTGGCCAACCTAAGTCCAGTGGTGAAGGATCTGCTGACACACATGTCTCGCCGTTTAAATGCTGTACATACATTAAAAATTTTAAAACAATTAATTTATATATATATATATATATATATATATATATATATATATATATATATATATATATATATATATATATAATTATTATTATATTTATTTTTTTTTTACACCTTATTCTGTTACTGTTGACTGCATCCACCAATTGTTTTGACCTTTGTTATTTTGGTATTATAAAGTAATTTAGCTGTTTACAAGGCCTTTTAGAGAATTGCGGGAAAATGTCAACAGAAATCAGAGAATCAAGCACATTGAAGACGTGATTTCCTTTCTAATTTCTTTTGTCCATCTCTGAGCAAACCTGAGCTCAGCTGTGGCAAGTCTCTGCAAACATGGCCGAACTTCAAAGACCTTAAATGAATTATACTATTTCCATAACACCAGTTTTGACACACATTTGACAAACTCCATTGTTGATGTTTGTCTACATGACTGATAACTACATCAAACTGTAACTAGAAATGTACTCCTCTTTCCACAGAGCTACTCTTAATTTTATTTGAGCAGTAACTTATTGACGTAAACTGATGAAGACTGAAATTTGTGTGTTGGAGAGGATTTTTATCAGTTTGCTTAGTAAGTAAGCAGGAAAATGGCATAATGCTGTAAAGTAGTTGAAAAATGAAAAACAGTGAGATGCCTGTAGATGTAATAATGGTAATACTGTCCTTTTTTTTTTTTTTTTTTTCATAGTGTCAAGTTTTTAATTGCATTTTTTTTAACAAAATGTAATTTGTTTTTGCCAGTATACACAAATAATGCCACATGAAAAATAATAAATAAATAAAAAAAAACTTTGCATGCAGGAGGAAATCAAGAACTATGAGGATCAAGGTAAAAATATAATGAGCACCATAATTTAAGCGGGTCGTGCACATGTACATCAATTTTATTTAATGATAAAAGGCAGGGCTTAAGTATTAGCACTTTTGAAGAAGGATTCATTACTTCAAGGTCCTGCCATTAAGGAAGCTGCACTGTTAGATGCACAAATAAAGCGGAAGCAACAGCTGGGGAAATAATGTGTTTAAATTTGCTGGTGAAGAAGAGAGACTAAGCTTTAAGGCAAATGGCAGCAGAGACTAGGACAGTGGTTTGGTAAACCTTTATTGTAAAATAAATACACAGGAAGTAATTTTTCCATCTAAGACAGAGATTACAGCAGTAACCTCTTTGTTGAAAGTAGTGAAAAACAGTCTGTGGTTCATAGTTTTAAAGACAGAGATTCAGTGTAGGAGGATATGGTCAACACTGAATGGTTGATAGAAAAAAAGGAAAAATATTTTGTTTGTAAAACTAAAGCAGTTACACAAATTGTGTTTACTTTGCACACACGTCCAAACTGTTTTTGTTTGAAGAAGAAGGCATGCCAAAACGTGATAAAGATACCATCAACATAACATAAAAAATATGCATTAAAGTCAAAATGAGCAGATAAAAAAAAGAAACAAAAACAAGTTTCACCATGTGATTTGTTGAGAGCATTAAAATTGCTTTCCTCTTTTATTCGGATGTATTGACTACAAAGTAAACAACATTCCAGCGTTTTAAAAAATGGTGTTTATGCTTTTTTTTTGGTGGAAGAGGACAAGCAAGCCAGTTATGTTTTTTTAAAACTTGTTTTCCTTTGAATTTTCTGTCCACAATGACAGAGCTTAACTGTGCAAAGTGTGCTTTTATTTTCATAGAGAAGCAAGTATCAGAGGTCATCATGCCTGCTGTCAGCGATGTCCTAGCCAGCATGGCCAGACACACACACTTTGTCTTTAGATAATTGAAAGATTACAAAGATTATCCCACATACACAACTGCTCCCATCAAAACAAACAACAAAAAAAAGTTATTTCCTTTTTTTTCACTTTCTCTGTCTTTCTTTTATCAATCAATCAATCAAACCACCAACTAAAAAACTTTGTTAGGCTTTTTGTTTGTTTTTTCTTCCCATGGTCGCTAATATGCCAGTTATCAGATTGTGTATGAACAATCCCACTTCCCAGAAAGAGGCAATTCTTTTAAATTGTCATTCACAACAGAATGCCGTGATTTTCTTTCCAGAGCAGTGTCTGGTTTTAATGCAGTGTGGCCCGAGGGCCAGATGATCGCAGCCATCCATTAATGGTTTTTAGCTTTCCATGCAGTTTTTCAGAGTGTTGAAGCCCTGGTGATCTTCACTTCTGACAAACTCAGCTCCTCTGAGAAACTCTTTTAATACCTCATCATTTATTATTTCACTTCCAATTAACCCATTTAATTGTCAGAAGCACTTTAGGAATGAACAACTTTCAGACTTGCTTGTTGCATTGTAGAGTAGCAATTCAGTGTTATTTATGAGGGGCTTATTGTTGATTACAAAAACACTTTCTTCTGCTAAACCAGACAGAATCTAAGGTTCTAACTTTCAGACATACAGAAAGCTATTTTCCATTTTAGATCTAAGTTTTGTAGAATCTTTTTTGATTTTTTTGTCTTGACATCTGGGTTGTAATTTAAGGATACAAAGGTCCTGTCTGTTAGCTAGTGGCATCGTGAAGAGAGACTGTATCACTCTTCTAATTGCTACCCTTCACGATTCACGTGTGAAATACCACACTGACTTCCGTACAGCGCTTTCAATTTCGTAAACCAACTTAGAAATCAAATCAGATTTAGCATCATCATGTTGTCTTTTAGTTATTTGTATTTTATTTCTGTTCAGCTAGATAATCAATGCTCTTAGTCATTTGTTGATTCCTGTTATTTATGTTTTGTTTTTTGTTTGTTTGTTTGTTTCATTTGGTCTGTGCTGTTTCTTTTCTCCATGTAAAGCACTTTTGCTTCAAATGTGCTTTATAAATACTCGGACTTGACTTGACTTGAATCATCTCCATGAGTTCTGATTTGCCAAAGTTGACAGGTGTGATTGTACCAACTGAATGCCTCCCTTGGAGGGTGAAAACACATTCATTCATTAAATCTCAGCGGATTGCCCCTCCTGAGCTTTATATATGCAGTGGCCTTTTTCCTGAGTCACCAGCTGACAATCACTGGTTACCACCCATCTGTGAGAGTGTGGCTATGTGTCAGCTAAGTGACATTTGAATGGGCTCCTTGCTCAATGTGTGGTGTTGAAGTGTCAACACCTTTGTCTGGCCCTGACAGAAAGTCAGCTCTGATGGATATGACATTGGAGCTCCTTGGCATTATTGCTCCCATTGAGAAGTCTATAGGAATCTACACCTACAGGATATAGCGTGCCTCTGTCTGCTTCACACACACATTCAGACACATATGCATGTGCATTCACATGCCTATGCACATGAAATGATCATAAAGGCACGGAACCAAATAGCAAAATTCCTCAATGATCCATCAAGCGTTGGAGCAGTCATTGTGTCCTGACCATTAACTGGGCAAGGAGAGCATCCTTGAGATGGTAATGTTGCTGCTCATTTTGCACATGGCCAAGACAAAATGCCAACTGCTAATCAGCCATGTGTGTTGGAGGACAAGAGCACTAAAGAGAGAGAGAGGACCATTAAGCATTTTCAGAAATCCACACAGGCATTTTTCCTCATTGTTTGTGTGGATCATAATCCACCTCCAGCCAGCAATTGGGTTTTGTTGGGAATTTCATGAAATGGACTAAATATGCAATGTTTCTGTAAACCATCCGTCAGGGATTAACAACACTATTAGACATGTGAAACAAGATCACTAATAACAGAAAACTCCAAAGGTGCAACTGCAAATAAAGACTGTTTGTAACAATCATAGCTCAAGCATGTAGCACTGTCAGCCAATATATTCTACCCCTGTTTTCTTGCAGTATACATAGCTCTGGAAAAAAAAAAAAAAAAAAAAAAAAAGAAGAGACCACTGCCATTTATTCTTAAAACGGCATCTTTGAGTATTACTACCAAAAATTTAATTCCTACACAAGCTCATATCATTCTGCTTTACCAGGACAACAAAACTGCAGTTTGGCAGTGGGTGGAAAGGAGAGACTGCAAACACATTAATCAAGAACCGTACGCGGACATCAAGCAACCATCAAACACAGTGGCAAACTGAGACTGGGGTGAAGTGCATGGCAAGAACAGCTGGAAACAGGTTCCTACAGGCAGGACTGGAGTCAAGCAAAACTCACCTTAATCAGTGAGAAGCAAACACTTCAGATTGAGGTTTGAAAATGACCTTGGCCTGAGGTCTTACTCCAGTCTTCTAATGGGCAGTAGAAGACTAGAGTGAGGTCATCTTCTCTATGTTCAATTTTCAGCTTTGCCCAAAACCAAGTTGTTTTATGGTTAGATGGAGACCTGGAGAGGCCTACAAGCCACAGTTGCTCGCAGTGACTGTTAAATATAGAGGAGGATCAATGGTGATCAGACGGTGCATCAGCAAGGCTGGAATCAGACAGTTGTGTCTTTACTTCAGTATGCTAAGACTGTTCTACCCAACTCAGAGGATTACAGCAGGACCATTCTCCAGGCCACACAGCCAGGGGAATCAAGGCCTTAATGGAGGAACACCACATCAAGAGCCTGTCATGGACAGCTCAATCTCCAGATCTGAGCCCTGGGGAAAATCTTTGGAAACTTTGGGAATGGTAACCTTTTTGTTACAGAGGGGCACTTGAGTCTGCATGACCTGGAATTAAGTCCTTAGACTTGCAACAGAGGTGTACATCTGAGTATGCATCTGCAAGCTCTCTGAAAACAGACCAAAATTCTCACGTAAAGAACACAGACATAGACAGAAGGCCACGTTTGTGTCTGTGCTGTGATTTAACGTAAGGCATAAATGAGCCTTCAGTGTAAGGTGACAGTGATAACCACAACACTGCCGAGCAGCCCAAATAGGAACTCTGTTGCCCCTAACATTCGATATTTCTTGTATGTCTCTATGTCTATATTCAGCATCAATATGTCTTCATTCATGTCGTCAGTCGATGCAAAAATAACACAAGCAAATAATGTTTAACCAGTTAATGAACTATTACAAACCCTTGCAAACATAACAAGTAGAACAATACCTCTAAATGGGAATTTTACATTGTACAACATTCTTTCTGCACAGGAAAGTTTCACTGTCAAAAGAAAAATATGTTTGACAGACTCAAGTCTGTACCTTCTTTAAGTGACACAACCGTTAACATTTGCAAAACTTAATCCACTATTTGCACTCACTGTGTTTGCCAAACTGTAAACTGAAGGAAGAGGAATGTGTCTCCTCAAACCCACAGTGAAACGTGCCCACACAAATGTGCAGCATTGCATGCTGAGATGTTTGGGCTTATTGTGTGGTGCACTGTGATGTTGGGGGCGGACATTTAACAGATGGTGCCAGCCACCTCCCAGGTTAGTAATGTTCAATTATCTGTGTCCAATTTACACTTTTGCAGAGAGTGAGAGAGAGAGAGGTGTAAGTGAAATGTAGAATTGACAGGAAAAAGGCAAAGAGTATGACAGTGACAGAAATATGGATTATTTAAAAATATATTTTTTTAAATAATGATAAGCTGGGTTCCATGCCCTCTCTTTCAGAGGGTAAATCACAGCTTAGCACTGCTCTCTTTCCCCCCTTCCCTCTTGTGCTTACACAGCTCTCTGGGGTTCTTGCCTGTGGACAGCAATAATAGGAGTTTGTTGAGGTCAACTTTAATTTGATGGGGGAGGGGGGGAGCAAACAAGTCACCATTTTATTTATTTATTCAGTTCAATTGCAACACTTGAAAGGAATTAGTGCCAGTTCAATTTGTTCAAAATGACCCAATGAGTTCAAATTTGGCTTTGGTAAATGAACAGCTCCCCTTTTGGTTTTCAGTAAATAAGCTGAGCCATGAAATGGAATTATTCATGTCTTCCAGCCTTGGGTAAAAGGTAATGGGTGACACAGTCTGTGTCAGCACCTTGATTTCACTCTTACCGAGCATAATCAGAAAGAGAGTTTAATCATGTCACATTTTACTAAACCTCTTCACATAAATGAAGCTACTCACAGATGAATCCACATGTATAAAGTAATAAATCTAATGCCTGACAGAATACAAAGATGGTTCATTTGAAGTGTCATTTTCCACATTTGTCGACAGGCCAGACAATAAAAAAAAAGAAAAAAAGAAACATGCCATGATTCTGAGAAATGCTAGATTCTGTCAGTTTTTGCACACTGAGAATTTTCCACAAGCTAACAAATCATCAGCATGAAACTCCTTAACCTAGAGTTCAGACGATACATTGCATTCATTACATTTTAGCATTTGGGTTTATTTTAGCACACTTGTTAAGTGCCTATAATGAGCCAGAACCAGAACCACAGAGCAGCCATTTTCCCCAAAGCAGTTAAGTGTACCTACATCAAGACATTCTCGGTTAAATTTGATTAATAAATTACAAAAAAAATAAAATCAGAAACACAAATGACGTCGCTTTCGACAGTAGGATGGACTGTGAGCAGCAGCCAAATTTTAATCAAAACAAGTTGCCCTTTTCTATAGAAGAATAATACTGGTGTGCAGTTTTGTGTAAGATGAGTGTGCAGGGACTGTCTCTAAAGTGCAATGCAGTGAAGATTAGCAACTTCTACTGTGCCAGTGCGAGAAAGTCCTTTAACTTTGGGCAATTTGGATGAAATATTAAGTTTAGATTTTATTTTTTAGCATATGGTGGAATTTGCCAATAGGAAACAGGCAAAAATATTTGTGTATGCTGTCATTTTTAGCTTTTAAAATGAAAGAAAATAGATCTGCAAGCAAAGTCTAAATGACTGAAAAAACTAAGTTACAAGGAACTATGTTCTGTCTCAGCATGTTAAAATGTATGTAGTCCGTACAGGCATTTTTGCATCAAACACTGTATGGGGTTAACCCCCAGTATGCAGCACTGCTCACCTCACAATTAGACTACTTCACCTCTTTGCCTCTCTTATGTACCTATTATATTTTATGAATATATTTGTTGCATATTTAATTAAAGTGACTCTACAACTGCCTGACATGCTTACTTGAGTTTTTTCTTAAAAATCAGAGCATGAATAACGGAAGCTGCTGAAGTGTAATGACTGCAGTTATGCATACAGTCCACAAGTCACAAACAGTGTTAGCCATTTCCTCTTACCTCTGCTCTCATCTCTCTCTCCTTTCCTCCCCCACACTTTCACTTGTTCTTATCTTCTCTACTGGTCCTTTCAAGGATAAAACAGCAAATGGTTTAGCTATTTTGATCAGTTTGTTGGGGTAGTGAAAACACTGAAAATCTGTATAGAACTATGGATGCATGGATTAAATATAAGAGAATGCAAGACATTAGGGCGAAAGCTGTATGCTTGGATTTGATTCCCTGTGTATCTTGGAGTCTTTTCTTTTTCATTTGCAGCCCATTTAGCTGCGGCTTTGAGCTGTTGTCTGCTAATGCTGAAGTCCCTATGCCCCAGAGAATGCTTATTGCCATCGTCACATAACACCCATTGCACTCTTACAGTTCACGCACACACATGCATACTTACCTGCACATAAGCAATAGGGCAAACAGTTATTTGATTAAACCCACAGAATATTTACACACATGCATACAAAATCTTGTGCAGACAAGTACATCCATGCGAGGTTCATTAAGGTTGCATATCCCAACAGGACCAGAGCTTTCAGTTTCTCTCGTTAAAAATGTCTCTTCTCCTCTCGATGTGCTTGAAAGCTGCGGAAGTATGAAAGCCCTAAATGGAATCAAATAAAAAGATGATGGTTTGAAAATACGAGGTAACAGTCTGGCTATGACTGAAGCAGTAACAATCACAGGGAACTTGCCCTGTTTGATGCCAAATGGTCCCTTGAGGGTGAGGCTCAGCGGTCAGCTCCCTACAGAGACACAGTGAGCACTTTGGCAATTTACCATCATTCTACCCTTTGTAAGGCAACCCAGCACAAACATGCCTTTGTTCACTGACCTTTGAATAATTCAGTTCGAGCAAAATGCTACGACACATTTTTGATCAAAGTCTCACTATCAGGGGGAGGAGGCATTTTCTAGACGCTATGTGTTCCTCTCCACTGAGGATAAAAGCTTCCCTCCTCAACACGATCTTTAACAGGATGGATAAAGCCACAAAATAGAAAATCCCCTAGAAATATTGGACAATCCATATGTTTGAATTAAAGAGAGCACCTGATGCTTAGGAAAGTATTACTCCCACACAGCCTCCTCATCCTGCAGGGATTTGACCTCTGCATGGAGTAAAAAATGAGCTTATATTATCTGGAAGTTTTCCTTGGAAATCTCCTGTCCCCTCAACCTGACAAATGGCTGGAGATTACAGGTTGGTGACTATAGAAGTGTACATCCACTTCAATGCTTTGTCTAGAGGAGGGCCTTTGTTACCCTCAAGGCATCCATCACAATAACCTCAACTTCTAAACTATTCATTTGAAGAAGCAGAGGAAACAAAAAGCCTTTTGCTGAGTTATAGGCTATGACTGGGCTGTCCATCATCCAACAGCAGCACTTGTTTGACAGTGTGCACTGTGTGCATGTGCGTGCTTGCAAGCATGTGCATGCATTCTGGTGTGTCCATCATCCCATAGCAATATATGTTGGACTTGTCCTGTTTGGGAGATTCATGTTTCCTATACCCTTCAGGTGTTATGTGGAAATTGAAATGTGCTTCTTGAGTCCAGGGGGAATTTCTTTAAGGTTTGAAATAGCAGAGATTTATTGGATTGCCTTGTGTGTGTGTGCGTGAGTGTGCATACACCTATCTTTATTTGTTTTTGCAAATGGCTTTTTTTTTTTTTTTTTTTTTTACGAGGAGACCGCCCCTCTGGTCTGATCGTTGCTCCTTTCAGCCTGCAGTGGATGTTACAGCATCCCATACTTTAAAAGGTAGAAAAAAAATTTGCACTACACATGCACTAGCAAAAGTGCATGTGATTGAAGCTGATTTTCCCCCCAGAACTTTCTTGACTCTATATGATACCATCAAGTGGTTGCTGCACATTTATGAGCAGCGCTGTCATGATGGGCCTCTTCTGTGACACTACATCCCAAAGATGCTCTATTGAACATTTAGGTAACTGTAATAACCATTAGAACCCAGTGAACTCATTGTCTTGTTCAAGAAACTAATCTGAGAAGATAAGAGCTTTGTGATATGGTGCATTATCCAGCTGAAAGTAGCCATTTGAAGCTGGACATGGTCATCAGCAATCCTCAGCATGGATATGGCAGTTAAATGGTACTTATTTGATATTAAGGTTCAGAAATGTTCCAAGAAACCCTCCTTTTCACCATTACACCTCCACCGTCAGTTGAATGGGTCAGTGCTTTCATGATTTTTATGCCAAATACAGATCCGACAGATGTCAGCTGACCTATCCCAGCTGCCATCGATGCGAGGCTCGGTAAACCCGAGACAGGTCAACATCAATTTTAGAGTCACCAGCAAACATGATATGCAGGTTAAATGCCTGTAAAAGAAAGCCGCCGTGTATGTAAGAAACCTATTAATGCAGAGGAAGAACATGTAATGGGATTTAAATCAGAACCTTTTACTAAGAGGCAACTGTTCTAACCACCACACTACTGTGAAGCCTCACTTCTCATTCTCCCATCATTCTCTCAGTGCTTCGTCCTGCTAGACGCCATCTGCCAAGCCATTTTAAAGTCACCTCACTGCAATTTAGCATGCCTACTTGCCTAAATGCAATGAGTTTCTGGCCTCAGTGTAGTTGTTTTAATGAGCACTGGAATAAGGTGTAACTAATAAAGTGGTTGGTGAGTGTATATTAGCTGCATTTACATAAGAGTGGTTTTGTCATTCCCGTGATAAGATGTTGCCATAGTTACTGTCCACTGGCTGTTTTGGAAACAGGATTGAGAAGTGTTTTCATTCTTATCAGTTTCTATACAAAATAAATCAATAAAAATATCAAATATCAAAATTGAATGGAAACATATATATATACACATATATATATATATATATATATATATATATATATATATATATATATATATATATTATGTTAGCTTTCTTTTGGTCTGACAGAGACAGATGTGACATAGAACATCAACTATTCCTTTCACATGTTAGAATACGGTGTTCTGGGTAAAGAGTTTAAAATAAAAACAATGAAATAATTCAGTTTATTTTCTGTCACCAAAACAAATCAATATGTGGACAACCAAGTGATTTGTTGCACATCATAGTTAGCATGTGGTTTTAGCTTTGCTATAAAGCTTGTATGTTCATAAAAACAAACTGCACTGTTTTAATGAAATATTTGAGAAAACGTATGTTTTGCATGCTGGAATGTAAAACCTTTGATGTTTAATATCTCAGATCTGTGCTCCCAGCTCACCATTTGTCTAACGATGCCCCAGCTAATTAACAAGATATATGAAGTTTAGCCAACCAGGGGATAAGATCAGTACAGGTTTCTGTGCAGTGTGAGGTCTGGAGGGATTATATAATATATGGCAGCGTGGGTGTGTGTTCTGTACATAAAACCGGTACACTCTGTAAATATACATGTTTTGGATTGAACGGTATGTGTGCTCTGTGCATGTGAGTGGCCAAAAGTGCGGTTGCAGAGGGTAGTGTGTCCATGTTGTTTTTGTGTAACTGTGTATAATGTGACCTTTCTTATGGAACAGCTGTGAAGTCAAGTGACAGTGGAGCTGGAAACCAAAATGTCCTGACATTAAAAACCAACAGTCCACTGTCACTGAACCCTCCCAATATACCAGCTGCAGTTTGTGACCAAAGTATGTGCATTTCACTTTTTAGAACAAAGGACAGTTCTGGATTAATTGTATTGCTGTGAATTTTGAGAACCACAGTTGAGGCCAAAAGAATTAAAGGTGACTCTTCTTCGCAATGTTTAAATAAAAATTATTTCTTTTGTTTTTTGTTTGTTTGTTTTTTCAGTTATTTTTATTTACTTATTTTTTGTAAGCTATCTTAAGCCGGTAATATCATAAAAGTAACAGGTGACCTAATTGAGAGCAAGTATTACTGTGTAAAGGGGGCTGCTGCATTCAGCTTCTTTTAACACAACTTACATTTTGATGAAAATAATGTTATGAAGAACCATTGAATTATCAAAACCACTAGCAGCCATGGATTAATTAGCTACTGTTTGGGAGGTCAGTGTTATGCTTCACCCTCATAGATAAAAAGCCTAGAGCAGTGTTAATCCATCAGGTTCAGAGTCCCAATGTATTCATCATGTGTTTAGACTGAGGTTGTTGACCATCACAATAAGCTTCAGATCCCTTGAGTCATTATATTTGTAAATTGCCTCCAGATAATGTCAACATTGTCACCTAAGCACCAACATACATGTTGCAAAGAGGTGGAAAACACTAATAAATTTTATTTAAAATTGTGAAGAATTTCCAGTCTTTCATTAATTCAAGTCTTAACCTTCATCAAAAATGCCGACCACGCAGAGCCACTATTATATGCAATCAGTGCTCAACAGTTTCCCTACATAACAGGGTCAGTGCTGAGTTGTTAGCATTATAGCATAAGATGGAATCCTTTAAATAATTAATTATGAGCCTAAACTCTATATACAAGTTGATCTCTGTGTTGCTGAGGAGAGCAAACTGTAGGCAACAGAAGATGAGCTTTCAGAAATGGCTTTCCTGGCATCTTTCGTATATTGTCTAGTTGGCATGAGAAAAAAAAGTAGAAGAAGATGAAAGTGTTATCCTAATATGTGCAATCAGCATGCCTCTTTGTTCAGCTTATGAGCAAATTATTCTGCCATGGACAGGTTATGTATGTGTAATTGAGTTAAGGAGAGGAAATCAAATATGCAATATTAAATGACAAAACAAACAGATGTGTGTCTGCCTGTAATGTGAGAAACGAAGGGTGTGGTAGACAGATCTAATAAAGCAGGCAGTATGGTGGCAATAAGCTGAGTTAAGTAAGCTTGATTCCATTCATTAACACTGTTTACCACCTTTTTATTATCTAGAGATTAATTGCAGCTATTAGCAAAAGCTATAATATAAGCCAACTAAGATTTAAATACATCTGCTGCTAAACCACATAAGATTTAAATGCATTTGTTTGCTTTCATTTTGAACTTTTTTCATGCTCACAATCATCTGTAAATCAGAATGGTCACAAACATGTGTAAAACCCGCAATATGAATGTTTTTAACACTGCACATTTTCTTCAGTGTTTTCATAGGTGTGCACATACGGATTGATGGCTCCATGTGCAGCCAAGTCATAAGGTGACAAAGAGTATGTTAAGGTTTTACAGCAATCTGCTCACCAGTTGAATATTGGTTGAATTCCAAGGGCCTGGAGTGCATCAGACATACGGCAAAACAGCTGCTGCTGTACGGAAGATAAGCTAAACTCTCCATCACGTCATGTGACAGCTCAGAGAGGCACGCTGCACACATCGATCTCCATAGACTTTTCAGTGCCTGTCAGA
The DNA here is from genome assembly GCF_017639745.1 of Melanotaenia boesemani. Taxonomy (NCBI): domain Eukaryota; kingdom Metazoa; phylum Chordata; class Actinopteri; order Atheriniformes; family Melanotaeniidae; genus Melanotaenia; species Melanotaenia boesemani. Next base: position 10,800,623 of record NC_055696.1, read on the forward strand.
CTCTGAATATATCTGCCACTGCAAAAAAGGTAGCCTGAGGGGGTTGGAAATCCAGAAGGGTGGTGGGTGAGTGGGGACTTGAGATGTGGATAAGGAAAGAGTTAATAAGGAGGCAGATTGAATGTAAGAAAGTGAGGCGAGTCAACTCCTGAGTGAGCACAAGTTGAAGAGGAAAATGGAGCAGGTAAAGGAGGAGGAAAACAGGAAGGATGCTGCAATAGAAAACATTTCCTCCCAGGAGACTTATACCTTAAGGGAATCCTGTGATCACTGCTACATTTGTGTGTTTGCGTGTGTGTGGGGCCACAGTAGGTGGCGTCTGTATGAACTATCACACAGTTTATTTATGATGGCTCCCCGCTGATGGTTACAGAGACGGCAAACAACATGCTTCCAACTCAGTGCTTTTAGTTTTAACACTCACTTTTGATTATCTCAGATAAAGTGTGAGTGTTTACAAACTACTTAGATCAATAGCTTCAAGCCATTTTCGGGTAATACATTACAAAGAGTGGTTATATGCATCTTTGAAATTATTATTATTTTTTTTTTTTATCTACATTAAAACAAATCCTTAAAAATGTAGAATATGTTTCCAAAACTAGTACATGTTTCTGTAATGACAGTTCTCAGCTTATCTGATGACAATTAAATGACCTGAGCATATAATCACTTTGCATAATTGATGGAATCATTTCAATTCACCTGGTATTAAAACAGCTGGATGAAAATAAAAGAAATGTAAAATTTCATTTCCACTCTTCATCTCAAGGTGCTTAACCTCCATTATTTGATTAACAGCATTTCAGCGAGCATCTCATTAACATTAACATCATGGAAAGCCAAACGAATCAGCCTTGCTTTGGGCTCAATTTGGTTTTTAGCCAAATCACAAAGGCCGTCCAATAATTTGCTGGAGGCAGCTTTAGCATTTTCAATACAAACCCTGTGGTCAAAGTCGTTTATACCCGAAATCTAAAAAGAATAGATGCATACAATGAGCAAAAAAAAAAAAAAAGAAAAGAAAGAAAATCCTAAAACTTAAGTTGCAATTGTTAAATCTATAAACTAAAAGGTATCATCACCTTGAATTTAATGACTACAGAAGCCTTACCTTACCTGCAAGACTCATCTGACCTTTACCAGAAATTAAAATTTGCATATTAACATTAGCATGAAATAAATCTTAAGCAAAGTTGGAAAGCTTCTATAGTCCTCTTACTGAGAAACATTGCAATTAGATTATTAAATTATAATGATGAGTGTCTTAAAAAAGATCTACAACTGCTTTTACAGCCAACAGAAACAGATAAATGTTCACGTCAATTGTACAGTAAGTCCAATATTCAACACTATTGGAGGCAAGAGAGGTCCACCGGGACACACAAATAAACAAACAGTAAATTAGCATGGTGTATTGATTTTTACATGTCTAACAATAGACTTTTTCAGAACTTGAAACCATGAAACCAAAAAGACAAATCCCAAGTGTTGGTTTGGAATGCAGCAATGTAAGCTATAGTATACACAAAAAGCCAGTTCTGACTCCAATTTGGTGTAGCTCGCTTATTTATCCTCAGTGTTCCCTGAACAATCAGCGCTGTGTACTGAGAGCATGTGAGAGGTGGGCATTGTGTGATCAGATGGGAATACTCCACTTACAGCAACCTTAAATGAGGAAATGAGAGATTGAAATGAAAAAATACTTCATGCAATTTCAGCTCGACTTACAGAATTGTTTTGTTGGTTGCCTAGTAACTGTAATACTGTGAAATACAAGTGCAGAAACCCTAGTGAATAAGACTTATCGTCTCACTTCACTATATATATATATATATATAATTTTCTTTTTTTTTTCATATTTTATCTCACAGATTTTGACTTATAAGGATCCCAGAGGTAGCCACAGTTGTGGCAGGGATCTCACACCTTTACAACAGGGATGAAAGGCAGCTATAGGCTGAGGTCAGACACGTTCAAGGAATATTTCACAAAGCCATCATTCTCATGTAGAAAGCAATGTTTGTAGAGATGTGACTTTCACCACCTTGTCTTCTGCCTTTTAAGCAGTGACAAAGCAGCAGGATGTGAAAATATTTCTGCATGTTTCTAGAAGTGTGTTGACGTCTGTGTGAAAGAGGAATTGGAATACACTTTGTATTGGAAAGAAAGTCACATGCTCTAATATTTTGATGGACCGCCTTTAGTTGTGAATACAGCATGCATTCGCTTTGGCATTGTTTCAATAAGCTTCTGGAATGTCACAAGATTTATTTCCATCCAGTGTTGCATTAACTTTTCACCAAGATCTTGTAGTGATGGTGGGAGAGTCCCACCACTGCGCAAAGCCTTCTCCAGCACATCCCGAAGATTCTCAGTGGGGTTCAGATCTGGACTCTGTGGTGGCCAATCCATGTGTGAATATGATGTTTCATGCATCCTGAACCGTCCTTTCACAATTTGAGGCCAGTGAATCCTGGCATGGTCATCTTTGAATATGGCTGTGCCATCAGGGAAGAAAAAATCCATTGATGGAAGATCCTTTTATCTCATTTATAAAACTGTGCATAGGATACATACTAAAAGTGTACTTACGCACATGAGACGAAAATGGTGTGTGCCAAAAAACAGTGTATATAGTATTGTGTTTCTTTTTTGTTCCCCACTAATTTGAGCCCTGTTGTGCCTCATTTATAAACACATTTATATAAATCCTGTTGAAAATTCATAGTCAAGTTATATTGTTATACGAACAAACCTTAATCATTTTCATCAGCCACCAGAAATTGCCAGTTTTTAAATCAGGATTTAATGGCACACACATATAACTGAAGCAACATGTACATATGGTAGAGCTAGGAGTGGTCATCTTAGAGCATCCGGAATATAACCCCAGTGTTGCTTTTTGCTTCTTCCCTCGCTGTTAATATAAAATTCTATGTTGAAATTAGTTCTTGTTTACAGGGAGTTTGGTTTATAAATCCGTAATCAAAAAGAAAAAAAAACAATAATTTTTTTTAACCTGCAACGACAGCACCTGCAGGAAGATTCCTTTTGTTCTCCCCTTTCATTTTTTCAGCTCTGTCTTTTAGAGCCATACACGTTTTCAGGCTCACTGGAGGCATTCCAATAGATCCATCAATTTGGCAAAGCAGTGTGTGTGAAGCATAAGAGGCATTCCCTTGGGACACACACGTAAATACAAAGACACACATGCATGCCAATAGTTTATTTGGCTTTTCTCTCTGGTTTTACTGGCAGATGTCACAAAGGTGATGTTCGAGTATTGGATATGTCCTCTGTGCTGTGGTTCCCTTTGTTTTTTACATGACATTGTTGGCCTGTATGTGCAATACTTCCACATCTCTGCTTTTTCTCTATTTGACAACAGTTCCGTCTGTGTTTTTCCTCAATGATGACAATGCTGTCAGTCACATTACAGTGTAAAGGTTCAGTACTTTAAATGTTTTGATCACGTGTATCTACAGCTTCTTTAATACCCATCCCACTATTTTAGTGTCGATGCACACATTAGGAAAGATCAAATGTGACTTGACTCGTGTTTGTACACACATGCATACATTTGTTCTCTCTTTCTTTGTACAACACAGAATGTCAACAAACGACAAAAACACCAAAGATCAAATAAACCATAAGGTTTCAAAATAAAATATTGTTAAGTTTCACCAGATGTACACAACGATTAAAGAAAAAGAATATAAATTAAACTTATATTTCTCTTTTTTTCTGTGAAGTAACAATAGGTAAGTAGTTGATATTAGCTTGTTAATTAGCAGTGTTATGTGCTTCATAGTATCCAATTGCAGGCTATTAATTTTACCAATGCTAGTCAACCAAACTCTCATGACTGGTTGTAAACATAAATATGAAAATAGTGTAAATTTGTCAGTTAGTAATGGCTGCAGCTCCCATTGAAGGAAAATTTCAACTATTGCCTCTTCTAGTTATAGTAACCCCCCTCTGTTAACCGTGACTATCTATGTTTCATAAGCACCTTAAAAATATCTATTTAGACAACTTTGTATTTTTCATGAGGAAAACATCTGGGGTGTTTATGTCATTCAGACATCATGCATCTCATTCAGCAGGCTGCTTACATCAACCACATTTTAAAGGCCACGATATCATTTAAAAATGGAATGGCTCATACCTAGTACTACATGCTTGCACTACTGACACATTTTTACTTACTTAAAGAAGCCACATAGACATCAAATGGAAATGAGATAATGTAGATTAAGATTTGCTTGAATTTTTTCAATTAAAACAGCAACTGCTAATCTACAGTATGACATCTACAGTATGCCCCATATAGCTCCTGCAAGCTCATCAGAAAGTAACAAGGCTCATGTGTCTCATGTCACATGCTCCAGATCATGTTAAGTATTTGATTAAAAGGTAGCATAATAATGTAAGGTCTCAATTTGCTGATGATCTAAATCAGGATATGTAAAAGCTGGATGATTAAAGTAACAGACATTCATGATAAAGACAACATGGTACATTTTTATAGCAGCTACACACACATTGTTCTTCCTAAAGATTTCTAATCTGCTGCTCTGTCTTCTGTCTTTTTCCTCTCTCTTTTCTGACATCTGCCTCTCTTGCTGTCAATCCAACCCCTCTTCTCTACTTGGGGACTGCAGTGGTGGCCTCAAAAGGCAAAGTTCGAGGTGAGTTGTGGTTGCTGCTGGTGTCCTCCCCTGTGCCTCTAACTGAGTCTTAAGCCAAATTCAGACTCAAGATTTTTGACACTTCACAGCATGCTTCTTTTGTGATTTTGGCATTTTGGAGTCCAGTAGGTTCAGACTGCACAAATTATCAGTGACAGGGCCGCACGCTACAAGATCAACTCTGACGGATTGTTATTAAGCAACTACAGAAGCCCTGCAGGAGAATCCCTAGCTTGTCATTAACGTTGTAATACAAGATATACAGTAGTTTCTGGTGATTTAGTTTGTTTTACTTACCTGGTTGGGTTCTTTCTCTCTTTCTCATGTCTTTTAAGACATTGCATGCTGGAAAAATTAAATAGACTTTAATAGGCCAAGTAGGGTTTTTCTCATTAACATCGTAATTAGTTCTTTTTTGCTTTCAAAATGTTTATTTAATTAAAAGTATTGTAAAATACCTCCCCAAATATCAAAATAGGTTTATACCTGAAAGGGACAAATTTCAAATATTTTAACTGCATCACTTTTTTCTTAAGTTTCTTTAATTGAACTTGTCTTAACAAATAAAATTTCAATATCTTCTCCATCTGCAACTCTCAAATGTCTCTCAACTCTTAAAATGCACAATTATAATATCCATCTTTTATGTTGTCATGTTTTCCTAATGATTATAGACAGACTGAACAGTTCTTTTACATGAAGAGCGGTGATTATAAATCAGATGAAAGGACTGGTACATAAGGGCCTGCCTACACTAATAATGTAAAACTAAGCTAAGGTATATTTGGCAGAAAACAATATGACTTAATATCGAGCCTATATGCGTGTTCTGTTATCAAGCATAATGAGGTACATTTTTTTTCAATAAATATAGGTTAACTTTAAAATATATAATTGCATGTAAAGGTTTAGTCTTTTTTAGATGATCGGATCGGGATGGGGCCGATTCCGAAATTTAGTCTGCAGAATGACAGTGACCCAAAATGTACAGCTTGCACTAGAAAGAAAAAGCTTCAGAAAAAAAGAACAAGGAGTCTTGCAACAGATGGTATAGTTCCCACAGAGCCCTGATCTCATCATCTTATAGTCAGTCTGAAGTTACACAACTCTGTGATATTGAGTCATGACACTGCCTAACTCCACAGAAGAGCTAAGACAAGAGCTCAAAAGAATCTACCTGAAAAGATGCTTGAAACCAAGGAGAATATCAAGGACAGCTAGTGCTCTTTAAGATTTCATCATTGTTAGACTTCACAGTTTATTAATGATCAGAATGTCAATCAGTCGGGGTAAAAAGCACTGTATGTATATCAGAATGAAAAAAAAAACTCAGTCAAGAGATAACAACTTGTTGTGCTTTAGCAATATTTACTATTACTTTGTTTTTCCAGAAATATTTAATCTTTCTGCCATCCATTGTCTGTTATTTGAAAGCGCTCATTTTTTTCTTCTTCCAAGTGTAACAGCATTTTAAAGAAAGATAAAACTGTTTCCCCTCAAAAGTAAATTTTAGTAAACCAATCACAATGTAACTTTCAGTGCTTGAAGCAGAGGGTTGTTATCTTTTAAAAGCTTGTCCCTTGTACTCAGATAGATTTCATATGCTCCTCATGTAAAAAAAAATCTGTCGCCTCCTTACATTACTCAGTCCTCTTCATCTTTATACTTATCTTCCTTTCCCTATATCTTCATCTGCAGCACTACTAGTTAGGAAATAAACAACACTTGTCCTCTCTACACCTCACTACACACTTTTCTTATTTTCCTGCTGTGTTTGAAAGTGCAATTAATTCAAACCATCTCTCCCTGATCAACATTTAGCTGCATGTGTTCGACTGTAACGTCTCATTCACTGTTGAGTCCCTCTTCTCTTTTAAAGCTACTCTTACCAGATCCTTATCCCTTTCTTCCTCACCGTGATACTACAAAGGATTCATTACAGTCTTAATAGAAGAGTGCAATGAATCCATTACACTATTATTTTAGAGAATATGAAGTGATTATATCACAGTCAAGCCCATGTTACTATGCCTTTCCTTCCCATACAATGAGGCTGCGTCATGTATAGTCTAACTAATTACTGTATTATATACAAAGCCAAATTTTAATCCATGGGAGTCTTTTTTTGTTCCATTTTTTTTTACTCGTAGAAGATTGAACAAAATATGTCTTTCAGAATATGTAACAACATTATGGCATCACTGTCTGGATTGCAACTGGGACACAGACATACAGACACATACACACGCTAAGTAAACAAAATGTGTATTAATCTGTCTTGAATTTTTTTTCTGAATGTCAATCAGGACATTATATTTAAGGTTTATGTCACTTGCATTTCATATACACAAAGTGATGAACCAGAACATAATGATTACTCGCTGATGAAGTGCTTAGCATTGTTAATTTTATATTTAATGTCAATATCCAGGTCTGGGATGAATTAGATGGTATGTGTCATGGTATCATGGTATGTTGGATGCCTACAGGTTAGTTAATGAGATAATGACTCATTGAATGATGACTCAGTTGTGTTGATATCCAGTTGTTGCAATGCAATACTCAGCTGTCAACGTGATGCCCCAGGCTGGAAAATAAGTTGTGAAGTTTGATTTCTCAGCCCTGGGATGCTGCAGGGCAACGGTGACTCCAGGAATGATGACTCTAAATATCAGTTTGCCATCAAAATTATTCAGAAGCACAAAGTTTTAAAGAGATTTAACTATTGTTGTTTTGATGTAAATATTTTAACATAACTTTGTACAGAAAATTGCCCTGATATGTGTTCAGAATTTGGTACTTATGTCCCTTTTTGAATGCATTTACCAACAAATAATGGTTTCCTCAAAGAAACATGTTATTTTTATTCTTTAATGAAAACATATTTACTTATACAAATACAGTCCCTTTTATTTTGGTCTTAAGAATCATTTAAAGTGTGCAGTGATGAATTTAACTGCAGCATCTCCTTCATTCTTTATTATTACAGGTCAGGTGTTCAGTGGGACTGGTTTGTCTGTCTTTTAGCAACTTAACTCAAAAGGTTATGGACAGATTTTGATTTAACTTTTAAGCAAATATCAGAAATAGAATAGGAAACAACTGATTAGATCTTAGAGGGTGATCCAGATCACCACCTGGATCCAGGGATTTTTTTAAAGAATTCTTTACTAAGAGGGAGTTGGGATAATTTTGCTATTAGAGTTTCTAACTAAAAAGAATGCTCACAATCATTGTTAAAGAAACATATATATATGTTACGATGGCTTGGCGGGGGTCTGTGCTCTGCTTCTAGTTATTTGCAGTTCATTACATGAACTTTTAATTTAGTTTCTAACCACTGGACAGTAGATGTGGGTCAGACTCACCCAGGATGTGCCTGGGTGAGCCTGACCCACAAATGCATTCAGACCCATTTAGCAGAGGGGTGAATCTAAAATATGATCTGAAAATGTGGCACAACCCAGCAGTGTTGTTCAGAGATGTATTTATATGTGCTAATGTAACCACTGCAAAGACTTGGTAAATAAGGTTTTATTTCTCTATTTCACTGTTTTTTCCCTGCAACTAGCACAGCTTGTCTGTCCATCTCACTCAAACACTACTGCTGCTCCTCTTGTTTTTCGATTAGTGAACATAGGGGGTGGTGCCAAGCTTGAAAGTTGAGATGGAAAACAGTTTTTGTTTGTTTTTCTTAAGTAGCACAGTAAAGGCTGTCCTTTTAGAAGTGAGTTATTTCATACCCTAATGCATTTGTGCTCCGAAACTTCTACATTCTTCTTTGGTAAATAGTCCATGTTTGCTGCACAAAGAACCACCCACAAAGAAAAGGATCTACATATATCTGTCTTTCCCTAAAAGAAGAAGCTCTCCTTATAAGGCTCGAGGTAGAGTTATACTTTTGCTATTAGATCTGATGTTTGTTGAATTAAATTCTACAGCAACCACCAGTCATCTAAGGTAGCTCTGTTGCCCTTAAATAATACAAACCCTCTTGAAAACATGATGAGTTTCTGGCAACTTCGGTACTTTGCCTATTATTCAATAGAGGAACAGACATCAAAAATCGTGACATCTTTAAATCTGTAGTGTCTCTGTGCTGTGTGAATGTTTAGATTAGACTAAGTCATGACTGGGTTTTAAAAAGCCTTTAAATCATAAACATGAGTTGTGTGGCAAAACATGAGAGTACTTCAAACTTTGAAATGCCTGCTACAAAACAATGAGAATACAGTGCGTCTGGAAAGTATTCACAGCATTTCACTTTTTTCACATTTTCTTATGTTACAGCCGTATTCCAAAATGAAATAAATTAAATTTTGTCCTCAAAATTCTACACACAATGATGACAATGTGATATTTTTTTTTTTTTTTTTTTTTTTTTTTTTGAAGAGTTTTGCAAATTCATTAAAAATAAAACACTAAGAAATCACATGTACATAAGTATTCACAGCCTTTGCTCAGTACTTTGTCTCATCAAACCAGAGAATTTTGTTTCTCATGGTCTGAGAGTCTTTCAAAATTTTGGCAAACTCCAGACGGGCTGCCATGTGCTTATTACTAACAAATAGCCTCTGTCTGGCCACTCTACCATGCAGGCCTGATTGGTGGATTGCTGCAGAGATGGTTGTCCTTCTGGAAGGTTCTCCTCTCTTCACAGAGGAAAGCTGTAGCTCTGACAGAGTGGCCATCAGGTTCCTGGTCACCTCCCTGACTAGGACCCTTCTCCACAGATCGCTCAGTTTAGGTAGCCATCCAGCTCTAGGAAGAGTCCTGGTGGTTCCGAACTTCTTCCATCTATGGATGATGGAGGCCACTGGGCACATTGAGACCTTCAAGGCAGCAGATATTTTTCTGTACCCTTCCCCAGATTTGTGCCTCGAGACATTCCTGTCTCGTAGGTCTACAGACAATTCCTTTGACTTCATGCTTGTTTATGCTCTACCATGCACTGTCAAGTGTCCGACCTTATATATAGACAGGTGTGTGCCTTTCCAAATCATGGCCAATCAACTGAATTTACCACAGGTGGACTCCAATTAAGCTGTAGGAACCTCTCAAGGATGATCCATTGAAATAAGATGCACCTGAGCTCACTTTTGAGCTTCATGACAAAGGCTGTGAATACCTATATACATGTGATTTCTTAGTGATTTATTTTAATGATTTTTTAAATTGTCGTTATGGGGTATTGTGTGTAGAATTTTGAGGATAAAAATGACTAAATGTGGAAAAAGTGAAGCTCTGTGAATACTTTATGTATATGGATCAGTCTTTGTATGCCTGCTGAGCAAAACACATTTATTTTTTAACATCATTTTCCAGCTCTGATTCGAGTAAAAGGAGCATAAGCATATATGGTAATATTTTTAATGTAAGATCAACACGCTTCAAACTTGTAGTTGTCACACAAGTTTTTCTCAAATTATTTATTCAGGTGTGTTCAAGCTTTATTAGACCAGTCTGAGCTTAGCTTTTAAGAGGAGATCTGGAGTGTCAATCCTGACATTGTGAGCTCTAACTGGGAGTTGTGGTAAAACAGCACTGCAGTAAAGTCAGTCTGACATGAGCCAAATGATAAAAGCAGTTTATAAAACTAGCACTCTCTGCCCACTGAATCTTGCAGCACATTCCCCCCAGGGTGAAGAGCATTTCTCCAGATCACTCTTAAATGAACAGTATCTGTCAACACATCACTACGCATTAGAAAATCACACAGTGTCATGTTGATGTGGGGAATTTGGGAGTTTTTGGTGGCAGCAGTGATTAGTCTGATTTCCCTCCTGAATCCCATACAAGCCTGCAATCGTCCTGCTCTCACCGCATATGAAAGCATAAAAATTTAATTCTGCCATGTGATTAAAAAAAGAAATCCAGTCAAGCACATTTTCCATCTGCATCAGTCAAATAAAAACCACAAAATAACAGTTATATCCCGACCTTCTGCTTTTATGATATTTCATTTTCAACTTTCTAATCCAGCAAGTATGTGGATATTGCTTATATTATTGGTTATTTAAAGAGAGAACAAATGAAAATATTTCAGATCAGATAAGCTGCATGCACCAGCCAAAGGTTTCTTTTCTGTTGGCTTGTAATACACTTATCATTTCCACTTCACCTACAAACAACACACACAGAATTATGTGCATCATGGAGAAGGCTACAGAACTGGTTAGAGGTTTGTAGACACATTGTAATTCAATTTCAATGAGCAGGTGTGTCTAAACATGTGATTGTATGTTTATCTGCTTTACATCTAAAACTTGCAGCAGAATTTTAGTGCCTTTTTCTCACATATCTGTGTAATATTGCAGTAAAAGCAATCATATGGCAAGCAGCTCCTCTGTGGCTGAGGAAACATTTCTCTTTCATTTCTGCTCTTGCCTCAGTTGTGTTCTCCATTCTCTCCTTTCTTGGCTTTCACTTTTCTGTCAAATATACTTCTATCCTCACCTAACTCACCTTTGCTTTCAGCTTCTTCTGCTCACTTTTGCCAGAAACCACTGTATGAAGTATTTATGAAGGCCAGGTTTACCTCTGTAATAAAACCATGAGATGTCTGACCTTGGCTCAGAAAGGGTAGTGAGATCCCCAGCCATCCTGGACTGAAAAAGCTTGAACTCAGGCAGCTTACACACAGAGAACCGAGAGAGGTTTATATCTCAAACCTTTAAATTGATGTGCCTGAATCAAGGGCAAGAATACTGGGCAAATGATATGTGTCTGAAAGCATGTCTGGTCACCAATTTGAAATTATTGTGTGGGCATTTAGAAATCCTGATATACAGGATTGGGTCTAGGAAAACAACCTCATAAAAAAGTTCTCCCAAAGCAGTTTTTCTTCCTCATCTAAAAAAGACTGCTGGGTCCTCTGGCATGTTTCCAGTGATTTGTACACACAAAAAGATGTTCTCAGAGGAAAAAGTCTGCATCGATGTTTGTCACTACCTTAACTGCAGCTGTTAGAACCACTTAGATCCCAAATGCTACTGGAAGCATCATTCCTGTCACAAATAGGCCCTTAAAAATGGCAAAACCATCTCAGCATGGTTCCTACTGAACATTCATATTTTTGTCATGTCACACCTAAACAAGACCTAAAAGCATCATGGAGAGGTACAGTAGATGTTACTGTGTTGATCTGACTTCAAGGGCTGAGTTTGATGTCAGGTTTGTGATGGCAGCCCCAACAGCTGCTCAGTCTAATTACTGTATGTAAATGACAACAGCACTGCCATAGCCAGCTTCTCTGGTGCTGAATAATTATTTTCATATCTCCACATCAGACTATCCTGAGGTGATTGTATATCAGTGCTGCATACAAAGGTATCTCCACCCTCTGCAGTGGTTGCATTCAATTTGCTCTCAGTAGAAATCTTATCTGGGGAAAAAAAAAACAAAACAAAACAAACAAATAAAAAATAGGCTCAGGCTCAACATATACACATGCTCATGAAAATGAGCATACATTTTATTTGCAAACTGAGACAAAACAAAGGAGAGAAATTGAACCATTAATCTCTTTCGTAATCCCAAGAGAACCTGTTTTAACAACTGCTGTTTCCCAGATGTGGTCTATTATGTAACAATATTCTGATTAATCTAACTATGTGTTGTTGTGTGTATATGTCACTCATATTTAAACTACAAATTTTCATGACATATTTGCAGAATTTCCAGGTCTTACAGCATGGGGTTTATGGATGGAAACAGCACATTTCTTTGCATCACGTATGCTTTCCTTCATTTTCTCACATAACCCAATACTTCGAAGTGGGCATGTTTGTGTGTGTTTGTGCACTTCTACACTGTTACTTGGTGGAGAGGGAAATCTCCCATCACCACCAATCTAATCCTCAATTTTCTGACCTAAAAAAGCATAATTACGTAAATAACTAAAATCTCATTAGTTTTCATGAATTCTGAAATTATTTTAGACAGAATTAGAAATAAAAGTCTTTTTACTGCATTCTGCTGCAGGACTTAAACACGTCCCCCTTTTTTTTTTTTTTTTACGTCCAGGGGTCACTATTATTTTAACAACATACAAGAATATCACTTTTACTAGATGTTGTGCACCTAAGGTCAAAGATGCACTTAGAAGCAACACATTGCAGGTCATAGGGAAAGGGTAAATCACCATTAGATAATTGCATGTAAATTAAGTGTAGTTTAATATGTTCTAATTTGCATAGAAATTAGATAAATGTCATGTATATTGGATAAGGTGAATTTCATAAACCTGTTCAGCTGTTAGGTAAAATTCAGAGATATGACTAGGCGAGAGGTAGGGTGCACCCTGGATGAGTTGCCAATTCATCAACATGGCATTATATTTGTGTCAGTTCTCGAGAGCGCAATATAACATGATCATGCACAGGTTATAGTATTCCCACATACTAATTAATTTCTTGCAATTGCAAAAATAAGCAGCCCTCTCTCACAAAAAATCTAAACGTGTGAGAGAGATGCTGCCTATGGCTGGCACACATTACAGGATTCTTCAAATCTTCACAGATTTAGAGACCACACACTTGGTGGTAACAAAAGACAGATCTCGCAAGATTTCTTTCTTGTGATCTAATAGTGTGTGGTGTGCACTACAGAGAGAGAAAGAGAGAGCAGCTCACTGCACGCAACTGATCTTGCTACATGTGTATGGGACCTCTCCAGCAGCCTCAGCTGCAGATTATCTGCTCTCAAAGTTGAAATTTGCTAACTCTAATCAACCTGAGACCGCCTCCTGACTGGTCCATTTCTAAGCATTATCACTTCTACAAGGAAGTTGATATTAGTTTTGATTGAGGTGGGCCCAATCCCAAACAGCCCCCTACACACTACCTCTTTACTACCAAGTGTCACTCCCAATGCAGTCATACTTACAGCTGTGGAGGGGACTTTAATTGGAAGGGGCAGGTATAAATAAGATGAGCAGGAATAGGATGCACTTTTCCCACCACTGGAAAAGGAAAGCAGTCATCGTCATGGCAACACAAAGAAACTCAGAATTTCTGTTTTTAGTGAAACGATCATCATATAAATACGATCATCGCAAATGGAGGGGTTGCTGTTTAGTGGGCGGTTTGGGGTTGAACCATTGTGTTGATGTGATCAGTGCCCCCTAAAAAAAGAATTATAACACTTCTTGAGCTAGCTGCCACATAGTTAAGGTAGGAGTCAAAAGTGCCTAAAAGCTCTTCTAGCTCCATCAGCCGCACTATTTCTAAAGTAGTTTTTTGGTCCTAACTCATGCATTAACTACAAGATTGACTTTGCTTAAATATAGTTTACTACAACATTTTTTTGTTGTTGTTGTAAGGAATGGATACAGCATTTATCTGCTTGGTTATATTTTTCCATGGAAGGGTGATTGTAAAGCTAAATACATTTGAACAATTATTGTTCAACTATGGGCACAAAATAACACTGTCTCCATGCCACAAGTAATGATAGTAAATGTGCACACAAAGTAATGTTATTTGTGTGCACATTTTAGTGTGCGTAGTAGGGTACGTCACGCATGCTGAGCTGGTCTCTTGAACAAAGCAGAACCTCTTAACCTTTATTTTTTAGCATAAAACTAATGAAATTTGCTTATGAGCATTTTTTGTTGTGCTCCCAACATTTTGTGCTCACAACACAGACACAAATGAGACAAACGACCATGCATGATCATACACACTCCCAAGTTCAAATGTAGATTTACTCAGTACGCCTCTGTTATGAACCAAACGTTCTGTACTTCAGTATATATATACATATATATATATATGTATATATATATACATATATATATATACACACAGTATATGTGTATATGTGTGCGTATGGCCCAGGTCCAAACAACCAGTTCAAGTTTTTAGTCCCTAAATATTTAACCTTTTACTTTTTCTACAAGAAATTCCAAACATAAACACAGACAGACACTTTGTGTACTTTTTTAAAAATTCATGTTGTCACATTGACTAGTATCTTTTTTCCTCCCTGGAAAATGCTGTGTAATTTTCTACTGGAAAAGGTCATACAAAACGGAACAGTGTGCACACGACATGTTCTTGAGATGGAGGAAGATTGTGTGAAAATCGTTGAGAGCAGTGAGCGATGATGCACTTCTCTGATATGTTAACTTCTGTTCCAGGAAGTTACTAACAATAATTTGTGTGCTCAGCTGGAAAAAGAAACTTCTTGGAAATGACAGTTTATTTATATCTGTTTCTTTTCCAGTTCTGTTTTTAATATCTTGCTAATACTTTTAGCTAGAGCGCTGTGAGGAGTGTTGTCTTGCTCAAGGACGCTGTGACAGGATACATGCCTGGTTGATGAATTCACACCAGCTCTTGAGATGATCAAACTCTTGACCTTGTGCCGTCTCTCCAATCACGAGGCCTCCCCGCTGCCTGACACGCTGAGAATCAGTCAGTCTGAAAACCTTGTATACCCAGCTGCGTACGCCACCTGTGTAACCTTATAGACACTAACTGGTCATGGCAAAGCTGTCATGTCCTATGTAGTGTTGTGTATCTCATTCATGGTCTTCTTTGTGGGATGCATCTTTTAACAGAGAGGCACTTTAAGTCATGATTCATATGTCAGAGTATCTAAAAGAGTGCTGTGCAGTGGTGGTTTAGGGTTGAAGTATTTTTAAATGGTTCAAAATACTCATTTTTAATACACATTTCTGAAAAATAAAAACAGCTACATGTATTCAGAAAAACACTCAGTTGGACTTTTAAAAGGAAAAGCAATAATTTCACACTTTGCTGCAACTGCACAACTGGTGTTAAGCAGAAATATTTAATGAACAGGATTTTATGGTAGAATAATAATTTCATTGTGCCTGATTACTTCTTATAGTTTCAATGTCTAATATTTAAAAGCACCTTCTGGTAGGAATCTTGTATTATGCTCACATCTATGCTTTCATAAAATAAGTATATTGCAGGGAAACAAAAGACGAATAGTGTCTTGTTACTGAATGTCTTTTGAACCTATACAAGCTACAGGTTTAAAAATGGACGATGAGTTAGGGGCCATTCTTTTTGTTGCATTTTGCAATTTCATCACGAGGTCAGTAAATCTTACATACATGACTAGAGCTGGGTTAAAAAATTGATTAGTCTGTTTGAATAGATTTGAATTGAATTGATCCAGTGCTGATTCAATTCTGATTTTTTCTTTTCTTATACCATTCCTTCTCTGGTGACAACACTGACCCTGCTTTTACCAATGCTGAGCGAGATCTTAACTAATATAAACAACTGAAATGTTCCGTCCAAAATCAGCTTCTCTCACCGAGATAATGCCACATTCAGATGTTTTTTCACTCACCATTAAATTATATTTACATGTCAACTATTTAGCAGCTTATTACTTCTCACATTAGCAGCTAACGCTAAGACTGTGGGTTCCACCATGTTCCACAAACAGCAAATGTTTTGAAAATAACAGGAAGTGATGTCACAGCGCATGTACATAATTAGATTTACAAATAAATTTGATAATGGACTAGTAAATGTACAATCTTTTGAATATGGTCATGTAAACAGGCTCAGTGTTTCATGAAAACAGTTATTTGAGAATGTCTTTAATATTCAAGAAAAAATGGTGTTACATGAATATCTGTAAATAATTCTAAATTTACTCTAAATCAAATTGAATCAGGCTGTTGTGAATTGAACTGATTCAGGAAATTAGTGGTGATACCTAGCCCTACACTTCACCTTTAAAAGGTTTTGTCTTTTTAGCAATGAAATACACTACACTAAAACTAGCACAGATTTAACCATGCATTTGTGTACCATTGAAACATGCAAACACAGTTTTGAGCACTAAAATGAAATTTGTTAATGTTCCAGGGTGAATATTTTCACTATGTCATGTTTGGACTGGGATTTTGGCCAGATTATGCCAGATTGTGTTAACATCATAACATGCAATGATCCCCTTTCCTTACACGGCAAGGGCAGATAGCCCTGCTGCTAACCTTGCAAACAGCATAAATTAAATGTACATAAATTTACAGTTATTTGATGACCACATTGAGGAGCCGAGGCACGACAATGTTTCGTGGATTGCAGAGAGACATAAACTATCACAAAGTCTGAAGCTGATGTTTTCAGTTTAGTAACAGACCAAATTGCACCTCAAGTTGGTGAAACAACCTGAACAACAAGATGGCTTTCAGTGAGGAATGCTGAGAGAATTTTTGTGTGCCCATGACATTGTTGTTGCGTTTTACTTGGCTGCAATGCTTTGTAAAACCAGAAACTGTTTGGAGATCACCTTTAAGTCTATTTCCAAAAGTTGCATGCACACTGTAGCATTGCACTATATATTTTTTTTATGTGTACAGACATTTTTTTAAATGGTGTTATGTGGAATAATTATGAAGTTGGACCACAGGGGGATCAAACCCCATTGTTAAACAAAAACCATTCCCCTGTCCGTAACCTTCAACAAGCTTAAACAAAACCACAGATTAACCAATCATATCTGAAAGTGTACTAAAAAAAATTAGGACAAATTATGCCCATACTGTCCCCTGTCCCCAGTACCTTGTACCAAAAGAGGTACAATAGTATAGGTATACTAACTTTTAAGACTTCCAAAGTATTTAAAAATGACATAGACCTAACGGACATACATTATTTCACAACCTTTAGCTGTGCAAACAAGCTCAGATTTTGACATTACAGCATCTCCATCAGAGTGCCGTCTCCCTGTGTAAGCACTCTCCTTTCACATTTAATCACTAGTTTACTGAACTTGCTGTAGCTGGAATTCGTTAAAACAAGTAGTAACTTTGCAAAAAATGAGAGTGTTGCTGTAATAAACCGGAATTAGCCTTTAGATTTATATTTTCAGAGATTTGATCCCAAGTCTGCAATCATCAGCTGTGCTTGAATGGCTTAAAAGGTGACTCACCCAATCAAATCTGGGAACTGCCTCTATCCATTCTGTAATCTTGTATTCCAAGCCATACATCACAGCTCTACAGCTCAGTTGAGCTCCAGTTCTGGTATAAAGGTCAGAGGCTCCAGGCTGTCCGTCTGTCTGCGTGCATCTTTCTCATTTTCTCTGCTTCTTGAATGCCTAAATAAGAAAGGTTTGTAGACTCAGCTGCTCTTGCTTCAAAGGTCATGAAGGGATGCAGACAGGAAACATTCTGGATAATCTTATATTCTTCTCAGTAATATTTGTTTAGTCATTTGCACAAGTGATAGGTACTTTGTGTCTGAATGTGCACAAATATCTGAATGTTCTCTGTATAGCTCTACGGGTCAAAGAATTGGACAAATTTGGGATCAGTAATAGTTTGTGACAGCGGGTGCCAATAGTACATCAAAACTACTGAGGTATTTTGTCCTATACTAAATGTTAAAGTAAAGCTGATCTTATTATGTCATTACTTTATAATGGCATGCAGATGAGAGTGTTGTTGACCCGGCTTAGCCTCAGCTTGTCAGTCAAGGTGGAGGACAATTAAACTGACCCTGCTCATCACGAAAGATAGAGCACAATTCAGCAAAAGAAAGGAGGTAGGATCAAGATAAACTTGAAAGGCAGACGAGCACTGGGAGACAGAGAGAATATGAAAATGAGCGACAAAGAAAGTGGAAAATGCCACCCTTCAGGGATCAACCCAAGGAGGAAACGTGACAGCAAGACAGTAGAATAGAAGGAAAGGAACAGAGTGGAATGGATATGAACTGGAAAAGACGGAGCAAGAAACTGAAAGTAGGAGAAGGAGTGCAGTTGAAGTGAGGGATGAGCCTAAATTTAGACATGGAAATCAGGAGAGAACAGCTTCCTTTATCCCTCAGGAGATACATTTAAATCAGGTCTGGGTGGCCAGAGGGGAGAATGGAAGAACCTACTCCACTGGCCAATTAGACGCACTGAACACTGCACTGCTCTAATATAACCATCACTGTGGCCCCTTTGGCCCTTTCATTCCCAGTGGGTGTGTAGCACCACATCTTGACGCAGGGCTTAAAAAGAAGAATCCCCAGACTTTTATAAATTGTGTTTAGGCATAAGTACGGCTGGAGTATAGAGGAGCATGAGAAGACAAATGCATAAAGAACATTTTCAACTAGTTAAGCCAACTGCACATTTGGATGAGAAAGATTTTCTGTCTGATCTGCCACATCTTTCAGTCACATAACTCACATTTAACAATGTGTTACTGTAGCAGCAGTTTGGTGTGGAGATTTTGTTGTACATTGGAGATGTTTTTATGAAAAGATTTGGGAGTGATGGGTACATAACTTCACAATGGATCCAGCAGGTGGATACTGGATTGGTGGATGCATTGAAAGATCACCAACAGCAATGGTATAGCAGATGGAAAGATGGGAAATTTTGCAGCAGAGCTTGTGTTTGATAGGCAACGTGAATCTGGAGGCAGGTCACATGGAAATGTAGCAGCACAGTTTTGATTGTATGAATTTGCTCATTTTTGCTTAATTTGTACAGTTAGAGTATTGCACAGTATTTTCTGTTTGTAATTAAGCAATACTTTGTTGTTACCTTAAACGGTTTGGTTTTCTTAATCATCAGTGAAAAAAATCATTTCCAAGAAACATGTGTTGCATTTTCCATCACCAACTAAATCGATCAAATCTTATGTTTCCATGTTTATCAAAGCCAGATCAAGTCCAGGCTGGTGTGTTATTCTTTTTGCAGATATGAGTGAAGAGATGACAATGAAACGAGCAAGCATATCCCCAGAGTGTTTCTGGCTTCGGTGACATTATACAATGACACTTCTTCTGCACTGAAATTACATTTTGTAAAGTCTCACTTACTGCTGGCATTTGGTACAGCAGTTAACCATTAACTCTTCTTTGTGTTCAGCACAAAAGAGCTAAAATATATCACCCTGAGCTGTATGTCGCTCCACTGCATGAGTGAGAAAAATTAAGGAAAATCTAAGTGATTTAAAGGGAAGCTGTAATAAAGAGAATGAAAGCGGGTGCAGAATGGTAAATCTTTGGCAGATCATGCTTCATGCAAAACTTTCATGAATAAAACATATTCCTTGCCTCCCATAGCTCAGATCCATTTTTCCTCTATTTCACTCTTCTCCCCTTCTATCTCTCACACGCATGATTAACCTCAGGAGACCTTAATCAACACTGGAAATGACCCGTGCTCTTTGACTTGCCTCTCTCTCCTTCCCTCCTCAACTCATCTCCTCTTTTTTGCAACTTGGCCTTGTCCTTAGGATTTTTGGCAATGAGGTTTTCCTCACCAGCTAACAAAGAAGGCAAACACTGTTTCAGGGTTTGTTTACGTACTATACATTGACTAATATTAACTGAAATTTTGGGGGAAATCTATTATCTATAATCTCCTGATTTGGAAGTTTTTCCTTCCTCATTCATGTTTCTCTTTTCTTCGGTTTTCCTAATCCTTTCCCTGTGGGGATTAAGATCTGAGTTTGCTGAGGATAAATTATCTTCTTTACCTAAGCCTTCATTCATGTTGTATTTAAAATCTGTCCTCCAGGGATGGGGCTAGGGATAGGTTTATGTTTATTATTATTTACTTGCTTGCTTGTTCCCTCAGCCTTCCTCACACACACACACGCACACACACACACGCATGAACACGCCCCTGCACATACTTTCAGGCAACAGTGTGAGCTGTCCAAGGTCCTGAAAACTGGAACACAACAATTGACAATCCAGTTGTAGAAATGACCTCCTCAGACACATATAAATCAATTCATTCGTACTTTTTCACTCATTGGATTTAGGCAATACACACATCCACACTGCCTAACAAGTCCACAGGGAACAGTTTTTAATTGGTCCGCTATGTAAGGTTTCAATACTTCAGGCTAAATGCCTCCTCTGTGGTCACACAGTAGTCACTGGCCAGCATTTGCTTTGTAATTAGAGCTTTAAGGTTTTTTGTTGTTGTTGTTGTTTTTTTTTGTTTTTGTTTTTTTTTTGTCTTTTTCTTTTTTTTCTTTTAATAAAAAGAAAAAGATTTCCTCTTGTTGTCCTGCAGTGTCAGTTGGAGAAGAGCATTTTCTTTTCCTTAAAACTGTACAAATCAAGTGGACATTTTTTTTTAAATAGTCTTATCCAGCTTTACTTTATGTGATGAGCATTATGTTAAAGTGAAATTCATCAACAGAATTTAATCTACAAAGCAAACTTTTAAAATAATTGCCTGTTGTGTTACTCTGTCTACTTCTTTCAATGTATCTTCATGTCCATTTACTTTTTGTGTCATGCTGCAGGTATCAGTGGTCAGTATCCTTTGGTTCAAAATGTGACTGTGACAGAGGGTGGGACAGCGAACTTGACCTGCCGTGTGGAGTCTAATGACCACACCTCCCTCCAGTGGTCAAACCCGGCACAACAGACTCTCTATTTTGGAGACAAGAAAGGTGAGTTAAAGATTGATATACACCAGTATCCTCAAATAGGTGTAGTCTTTAGAAGTAATCCCTGTGTTTAGTAGTAGAGAAATTGAAAAAAAAGAAAAAAAAACATTTAAAAAGCTCCTTTTTCCTTTGTTTTTTACTCAAACAAACTGCTTTCTTTTTATCTCATTGTAACTGTGCTACAGTTTGTGTGTGTGTGTGTGTGTGTGTGTGTGTGTGTGCATGTGTATTTCTGGTCAGTGTACCATTTTCACAGTGAGGACATTCACTGTACAACATTTTAAGTTTGATCAATACAGAATTGACCATCTCCACTGAAATAGAAGAGGCTAGGCAAGTTTATTTGTTAAGCAGAATTCAACGACAGGAAAGTGTTTTGCAAAGACATTGAAACATCAGAAAAAGAGAAAGGAAAAAGAAAGAACATTAGATAAAAACAGTATTTAAAAATTCAGGCTTAAAAGAAACAGATTTGGGCTTTTAAATAAAACCTATTGAAATGCAGCAGAGAACGTGGGTCTGTAACATGGATTTAAATCAACTGAGTGTTTCAGCTGATCTGGGGCTTTCTGGGAGATGTTTCCAGACATGTGGACCATAGAGCCAAATGCAGCTCCATGTCTGCCTCTGACTCCGGGAACTGATAAGAGACCAGATCCAGATGACCTGAGGACTCTGTTAGGTTCATATTGGGTCAAGAGGTCAATAAAAACAATTAAGAGGTTATTAGAACAGCAACAGAACTTTAAAGTCTATCCTCTGACGGACCGGCAGCCACTGTAAAGACCTCAGAGCTGGATGGATGTAATGTCATTGTGACAGCAGAATAGGTGGATCAGACATGGTTTTATTTTCCATAGCGCAGCTGAGATTTAGAACTGTTGTTCAGATGATATTAGAACATCAGAGCAGCGCACACAAAGTTAACCAGTCACCCTGCTGTGTAAATGCCCTTTATTCCAGTGCTTAGTCTGTACTGCCTGTGGCACGTACAGCACTGTACATTATTAATTAGACTTCTGCTAAAAAGAACAAAACTCATCACCTGAGCAGTGCGTAAAGCAGCATTATGGCCTTGTGTATAAATCCACCTCATTTCTAAAATAATGTCAGACCCTGGGTTGAATTACGTACATAATGTAATGTAAGATTAATAAATTCTATATGTTAATATTGATATTATCTACAGGGTGTGCAGAATTATTAGGCAAGTTGTATTTTTGAGGATTCATTTTATTATAGAACAACAACTATGTTCGCTATGTACAGCTGAATATTTTTGGAAGTTGGAGTGGGGCTTTTTTAGTTTTAGTATCTTAGGAGGATATCTGTGTGTGCAGGTGACTATTACTGTGCATAATTATTAGGCAACTTAACAAAAACCAAATATATACCCATTTCACTTATTTATTTTCACCCGGGAAACAAATATAACAACTCAAAATTTACAAATATACATTTCTGGCATTCAAAATCAAAACAAAAACAAATCAGTGACCAATATAACCACCTTTCTTTGCGAGGACACTCAAAAGCCTGCCATCCATAGATTCTGTCAGTGTCTTGATCTGTTCACGATCAACATTGCATGCAGCAGCAACCACAGCCTCCCAGACACTGTTCAGAGAGGTGTACTGTTTTCCCTCCCTGTAGATCTCACATTTGATGAGGGACCACAGGTTCTCCATGGGGTTAAGATCAGGTGAACAAGGAGGCCATGTCATTATTTTTTCTTCTTTTAGACCTTTTCTGGCCAGCCACGCAGTGGAGTACTTGGATGCGTGTGATGGAGCATTGTCCTGCGTGAAAATCATGTTTTTCTTGAACGATGCTGACTTCTTCCTGTACCACTGCTTGAAGAAGGCGTCTTCCAGAAACTGGCAGTAGGACTGGGAGTTGAGCTTGACTCCATCCTCAACCCGAAAAGGTCCCACAAGCTCATCTTTGATGATACCAGCCCATACCAGTATCCCACCTCCACCTTGCTGGTGTCTGAGTCGGAGTGGAGCTCTCTGCCCTGTACTGATCCAGCCACGGGCCCATCCATCTGACCCATCAAGACTCACTCTCAGTCCATAAAACCTTAGAAAAATCAGTCTTATGATATTTCTTGGCCCAGTCTTGACATTTTATCTTGTGTGTCTTGTTCAGTGGTGGTCGTTTTTCAGCCTCCCTTAACTTGGCCATGTCCCTGAGTATTGCACACCTTGTGCTTCTTGGCACTCCAGTGATGTTGCAGCTCTGAAATATGGCAAAACTGGTGGCCAATGGCATCTTGGCAGCTTCACGCTTGATTTTCCTCAGTTCATGGGCAGTTATTTTGTGCCTTGTTTTTTCAACACGCTTCTTGCGACCCTGTTGACTTTTTTGAATGAAACGCTTGATTGTTCGATGATCATGCCTCAAAAGCTTGGCAATTTCAAGAGTGCTGCATCCCTCTGCAAGACATCTCACTATTTTTGACTTTTCAGAGTCCGTCAAATCTCTCTTCTGACCCATTTTGCCAAAGGAATGGAAGTTGCCTAATAATTATGCACACCTGTGCACACCTGATATTGATGTCATTAGACCACACCCCTTCTCATTACAGAGGTGCACATCACCTGATATGCTTAATTGGTAGTAGGCTTTCAAGCCTGTACCGGTTGGAGTAGAATAACATGCATAAAGAGGATGATGGGATCAAAATACTCATTTGCCTAATAATTCTGCACACACTGTACTGTATGCAAGTTTTTGCAGATTGCTGAACCTCTGCTTATGTTTATTTCTAAGTTTCTCTTTTTATATGCCCCATCATTTTACTGACCTGTTGCCAAAGTACTTAATTTATTGCAAAATGTTCTTTTTTGAGCATTTAATTTTCCAACCTATTTCCTGCATCTGTACCAACTTTGTCTGAGACACGTTGCTGCCATTTTATTCAAGATGAGACAATATACAACATGAAGTAATAAAATGTCTTTGCTGTTCTCTATTGTGAATAATATATTTATTTATGAGAATTGGAAATATTTAGATTCTCATTTTTCATACATTCTTCACAGCTTCAGAACTTCTTTTGAATTGGGGTTGCAGATGCAGCCATATTCAAGGAGACAAATGGAGGTGTGGTTTTTCCAAGATGCTGTAAAAGGGTTACAGGCCAAATTACGACATCATTGTACTGTAGTACATGTAAACAGTACAACAAAGAAGCTTTAATATTTCACATATTCCAGTTAGGAGTGGAGAATTTCCTGTACAAAATAATAAACATGCTTAATGAAAGAGATGCAGTATCAGTTGTGTTATATAGAACGAGTTTAAGTAGTTTCTGAAGCTCAGTTTTGATGCATGGATTTAGGGACATTTTAAAAAACTCTTTAAGTGATAAATATAAAAATAAAATGTACGTAGAATCAGTTCAGTTTTTGTTAAACTATCAATTCAGATAAAGCAAGAAATTGCGCTGTATAGTGTGGGACTTCAGCAACCCCGTGTACTGCTCCTCCTCCTCAGTATCTGCACGACAGAGCTACACCCTGTATAAGAACTAACACGTTAGAAGCTAAAAATCTGCACAGCCCTGCAGAAGAGTTCTGTCCGTTAAACAAATGCATAGCCCTGTTTTCTTTGCACATGTCCAACAAACAAACAAACTGTGGATGTGGCTGTGTTATAACGGCTAATGCTGTAAGTTCAAAGTCTTTACTCTTGAACTTTAACATCTTCAGTTAAGTCCTCATAAAACAGATTCATGGGTGTTATTTTGTCGGTTCATGCCCGCTGAAATGATTGCATCTCTCAGCTGTATTCGTCGAGTGTCATAGAGTATGAATCACACTCACTTGTAAGTGTCTGGATTAAACACATGTGGGATTTACACAGACTTCTTCAATTATCTTGCTGCCCATTGCACGTCTTTGTCCATGTGTGTGCGCATGCCGTTCATGTGTGCATTTGTGTTTTTGGACATCTGTTATTGTGCCATTTTTTTTTTTTTTTTTTCACGTGGTAAGTGAATGGAAGCGGGTGCAATAAATTTCAACTCACATTTTCACTTACATACTTTCCCTCTGAAGGAGCAGTACGGAAAAGCTCCATTGAACATCAAATTCAGCAGTTGATGTTCTCTGCAGGTTATTCCATATCACACCAGGGGTTGAGCTTGGGGGTCTTTCTTCATCGCATTTCCAATGTGGGGCTCTGAGATTGGAAATGAAAAACCTGCCAAAGACTTTTGTATTATCAGAAAAGCAGAAGGAGAGTACTAAGACCCAGAACTGTGATGCTCTTTTGAGCTGTTTGTGTGTTTTTGTACGTTTGTTGGATTTGGTAGTTGTCTAGCTGATCGTGGTAAGTTCAGATGATGATGGGACCATTGAGATGCTGAGTGTTTTCAAAGTGCCGCTGGCACTTGGAGAAAGAAAAGATATCTCGGTTGCAAATGCCTTTGAGCACAGTAGCTTTCAGATTAATTTTCTTTGCTGTCTCCTGGGAAGATGAAGATGGGGATTAGGCCAAGCTGTTTAGAAATACAACACTAACTTGCCAAGTTTCTTCATACTTTTATCTGTTACAGTTTATTAAAAACATTTTTTGTAACATACAAGAAATTTTTTTTTTTTTTGTACCTTAAACACAATTGTTATAAACATGTCAAACGTGTGTGTAAAAATAAGCTTTTTATCAGAAAATACCATTTTATTTGAATTAGTTACTTAAACAGAACAGATTATTAGACAGCTCCCTAAATGTGGGAATTTATCAAGAAATATGAAACATTTATTTTCCAGTTTTAACATGCTGTTGACTGAGCATTCACACTTGTATGTGCAGGTGTTACATCACAGTAAAGTGACACCTACACCCTCTGATAAAGTCAGCTGTAGAGCATTAGCATAAGCATATTGCTTTTTCAAAGAGAAATGCATACAACTGACTCGATTACAGTCCTTTGAGTGGAGCTGGTTTCGTGGCTGTTGTTGTTTAATGTCAGGGCTCAGACTCATCTTCAAGACTCTTTGTTGGATAAAAGAAGCTCTTGTCTTCCATCCTCTCGAAGGTGCTGTCTATGAAGAGTTGTTTGAATTTCAAATAAGTCATTGTCCCAAAAGCAGCCAATTTTGTCCTTGCCATTACTCAACGCTGAGGAACTTAAACTGGGCTTTGACAGAAAGAGAGAAATGAGCGCTGGGCAAAAGGGATTCTCTCTTTTACAAGATTCAAAAGAGGCTAATATCGTGTTACAAATTGTTCTTTTGGTTTCATGTAATCCAGGACTTGATAATAGCTTTAATTCCTGGATGGAGAAATTTTGCAATGAGGCATAATTAGAATTTTTTAGTTATTCCCATAGTACAAAGAGCCTATGTATAATTACTTCTCAGGCTAAATTTGCAGACCTTATTCAATAGAATCATCATGTCTAAGCATTGGCTGAGGTATGACATTTAAATAACTTATTCTATATGACTACTGTAATCAGCTCTTTTCTTTTTAGTTTTTTTTTTTACACAGAAACTTTATTTTCATATTTTGCTTTCTTTACTTTGTTTTGGTTTCTGCTTCTTAGCATGTGGAAGGAGCATGGTTTATCTGTTCTTACAGGTGTCTTAGAAATTTTCCCACAAAACACATTTGGTGGAAAATATTTAAATACAGCTTTGTACAGAATGTGGTTAGTTCTTCTGGCTGTTGTATTGGTAGCTGTATGTTCACAAAGGATTCTGTACACATTTCCCAGATAGAACATTTAATTAGTAGTTTGACATTTAGATGACACTAATTTCATCTTGAGAGAATTGGGTTGCTCTACAGGTTAAAATGGCACTAAACTTTGCTGCATCATTGTGTTCATTTTCTTCCAGGTCAAGCCGTCATACCCATTATTTTTATAAGGGATTATTTTCATTCAGTCTTGAATCATTTGCTACCATCAGGAAATGCTTTAGTTGTCAGGTGAAGAATGGAGAGACAACTCCTACTGCATAAATCTACTTTTTTTTGTTCTTCTTACTTTCAAGGATGAGGCCAATCATGATGAAGAATTAATTGTATAATAAAACTTATTTTAGATAATCCTGATCCTATATGCATAATGACTGTAATTATTTTAATTCATTTGACATTAATGCTTTATTTCCATATTATTTTTTGCATATTATTGAGTTGGCTGACTAATAAGACTTTATATAAAAGCATAGTTTGACATGAATGTTTCATTTTCTAAACTTGTGACTGCACAGCCTCAGGAGTACAAGCCTCATGAAGGACACCGTCTGGCTATTCATGAGTTGTCAGTCCCTTCCTTGACATCATATTAATAAGCAGTTTGAAAAAATGAAAATAGACGAGACATTTTTCACAATGTAAGAAAAAAAAACCCACAGATCTGTTTGCACAATGTAAAGAAAGAGATGCTGATAAGTCTTATAATAACTTTTTAATGTCATGTTGCAGTGGGTGTTGCAAAGAAAAAGTCGTTTGCTAGTTACTGAATGTTCTTGAGATGTTGTTTGAAAAGGAAAAAAAGAAACCAGATTCTCGAAATTAAATTATGACCTGCTTGTGTTGTCAAATCACCACTACCTTAAATGTTTCTGTAGCCTTTGAGCAATAAATAGCCAAATGCCTCACTAAGGAAGATGATATTGATCCAAAAATCCACCAACAGAGGAAAGATAGAGTACCAGTGTTAGCAATACATGTAACTATAAGTTTTAATTTTTTTTTATAGAAAATACACACAGATTTATTCTACATGAACGATGGAAAATAATCATGTTAGTCATAGTAAGATAGCCCTAGTTTAGTTAAGCAGTATCAATTCACAGCACAACTCTAACTCTGAACATTAAGAACCGCATGAATTCAATCAGTCAGTCAGGGCTGGGTATCGTCACTAATTTCCTGAATCAATTCGATTCACAGCAGCTCATTTCAAATCGATTTCGATTAAATCCGATTCGATGTAATATCAATTCATTTACAGCTAAGTGTGTAACACCACCTATTTCTCTTGAAAATATGTTCAGATAACTATTTTAATAAAACCATCCATATACGTGACCATCAAAAATGAATGTGACAGCACCAGAGCAGGAGAAATACTCCATCTGCTCCTCAATGGACCAAGATGCTTCCATCTTCACCTCGCTGAGAGAATTTTACAAACTCTCATATTTTTGTCAGATTTTCAGCTAGTTGATGTGTTTTCTGAGACGTTTACTCTGTCCTCTGACAGAAATGTGATCACCTGTGTGTGCGCACGTCTATGTGTGTGTGCTCGCCGCCGTGGACACAGAGAGCAGCTATGACATGCCGTCATGTAAATCAGATAAACAGCATCAGACTGTTTACTGTTTGATAAAAGGACAAAATGTAAATCTGTTCTAGAGGAAATGTGACTATAAATGACCATATCAGATTTAGAAGATTTAAAATGGTTTAAAATATGTTTAAAATTTAGTATGGTTTCGAATAACCCTATTTAGAAGTACATACGTGTGGTGACATCATTTCCTGTTGTTGAACATGGCACCGCCCTCGTTCTTAGTGTTAGCTGCTAATGTGAGCAGTAATACGCTGCTGAATACTTTACAGGTGAATGTAATCCACACTGGTGAATGAAAACATCTGAAAATGACATCATCTCGGTAAGAGAAGCTGATATTGGACGGAGGCGGACACAGACAAGCAGTTGGGTGTATATGTGCTAAGATCTTGCCGAACCTCAGTAAGTCACGCAAGAGTAAGGTCACATCACCGGAAGAGAGGACGTGTTAAAAAAAAATCATACTCTAAGTTTAATTATTTGATTTGGACTTATTTTATTTAAATCGATTCAAATCAGTTCATTGATTTTTTTAAACCTAGCCCTACAGTCAGTTTGATTTTCACAAATCACTTTATGTAAATTTAGTGTGCTGCATTGTCACTGTGATACATTATGATAAATAAATAAAAGATTAAAGTTAGTTAACAGGTGGTTCAACAACTAACTCAAGGTATCTGTGTGGGAAGCTTTTCAGATTCAATTTGTGACAAACAGAAAGGCGCAAACTGACTCAAAAAACCTGCAGAATTATAGTTTATCATAGTTTGTGTTTCTTAAAGTTGAATTGGCCCTGCTCCAGTCCTGCCTGACACTGGAAAAACTGGATTTTTATTTTTATTTTTACTTTTGTTTTTAACTAGTCCACTATAGATTAGTCTTATTCCATACAGGCGTTTTTTTCCTTACATTTTTCGAGTTTGGAAATCAAATTTAAGATTATTATAAAATAATATTGCATTAATGCTAGAACCCATTGAAGCTTTATGTGTCATTCAGTCTCATTGTACCTCAGGTCATAAAGGAAATGGGTTAAAATGTCAGCAGATAAATTTGCATTTGGGACTATTTTATGATCTTGAGCTACATGGTTTGTAGTTTTAAAGGCAAACTGGTCACAATAAGGTTACAACATCTCTTCAATGAGTCACTCAAAGTACCAATTCTATATAAAATAAAAGCCCGTTCACAAGGTTTCTAAAGCTGCAGGGATTTATTCATTTAACTCTTTTTCAATTTTACATCCAACAAAATATGCAGTTTTTCCAGTTGTGCATAAGTTGTTTCTTTCTGTTGATCGGCATCTTTTTGATGTATGTATGAGCAATAACGTGTTGTTTAAAAATGTCCACTGTGCTGGACCTGTGGCTACATGCTGGGACAGTTGCATATTGGTTAAATTGGTTTAAATATTAAAATTACTGTTATGGTTGAACAGCTAAGGGCCAACTGCTCCTTTTTAGGCCCTCAGAGCTGCTGAATGTGAAACTATTCAGGTACTCAGATGTCAAATATTCAGCTCTCAGAATCAATTTTCTGCCTGTTCGTGGTTGTGTGAGTGAGTACGTATGTGTGTGTATGCTCATAAGTGCACATATACGTGTGTGCATGTGGAATCTCAAGCATTCCACCTCCCCAGTATGCAACCATGAAAGCTTTGATGCATTCAGAGTATCTGTGCTTGAGCAATTTAGTGGATAGGCTTTTAAAAGTTTTGCAAAGTAAATAACAAAATAAGAAATGCCTGACAGACTTTTTATTAAACAGATAGAAGTTTCTCTCAAAACTTAATCTTAGCAGGAAAGCTAAACTTTTGAAACAGCTGTCTTTCTCTCTCTCTCTCTCTCTTTCCCCTGGAAGAGTACTTCTATGAAACATCCTTTCATATCGGCCTGAAGATTGGTACGGTGTTCTCTCTGATAGGAAAAAAAAGGCTTGACTGTAAATCTCCAAAGATCCCTAACAAGTCCCCTCTCTCCAAGACAAGGACCATAAAACATGAGAGGAGGAAAGAGAAGAAAAAGAAGACGGAATGTAGGCCTTGGTGGGATAAAGGAGCAGAATTAAGGAGGCATTTTATGAGAGCTTTCAGATGCAGTCATCACCTCTGGAAGACACAAAGTTTTTTCTTTGACCTTGAGTTCCTTTCTTTGTTACTGTTGCATATGTCTGTGTTTGCATAAAACTTTCAGCTTTTGATTTAAACCTTTCCATTTATTTTTGTTCGCATTGTGTTGAGCACAAGTGTGATAATTAAAAGCAAAGCTCTTTGACTCAGTTGACTGAGAATCAGACAATCTGGTGTCAGAAAAATGTCAGTTCTGTTTTTTATGTAAAACATTTCAGGTGAGAAAGAGGTTACGTCTTCAAACAAAGCAACAGATCTAGTTATTAATGTATTTATTAGTAGAGCTGCTTATCATTTATAGGGGTGTAAAAAAAAGTATAACTGTGGTGAATGGTAATAGTTTTTTTTTTTCAGATTTTCTTTTGAAAGAACATTGAAGAGGTAAAGAGGAGAAAGTATTCTTTTCTTTTTTTCATGGCATTTTCAAAATGAGGATGTGGCCATGCATATATTCTACACTTTCCTGCAATAGCTTTGCAAAGTCATTTTGAAGGATAGCGGTAGCGGGCACCCCATAAAAATATGTACCTCCTTATAGATCGAGGCACCTGTTCTACCACTGTTAAGCTTCAGGGGGTGGGGGGAGGGGGGGAGGGTGGCGTGTAAATGTATTCCTCTGCAAAACACAATAGAGTTGATGGGCAAGAGCTGTCTCCTCACTGACCTGCTTCTCGCAAGGACTTAATGAAGGAGGGCTGGTGATGGTGTCCCACTGAACTCGGCATGGCAGGTATAGACTGATGAAGGAAAATCATTTCTGTGGCAGAAAAAAATCTCCACAAGCCAATTACGCTATGGAGTGAGGCACATTTTACATTTCACAAAGCCAGCTTTGACTCAGAAAGGTATAACAGGTAATAGAGCTTGAGCAGTGGCTGAGAGACAGAATATACATGAAGCTATTCAATAAGAATTGCATTCTGTTTGCTTTGCTCTCTCTCTCTCTCTTTCTCTCTCTCTCTCTCTCTCCACAGACACGCACACACACACACATTCGCTCAGTCAAATTTTAGTTCCTAGGTGGGTTGTTGACAAGGAAAAGAGAGCGGCCACATCCAGACAGCTGAATGTATATTCTGAAATTTGCACTTTTCTCATTATAAAATTGTGTCACTTGAATGAGCAAACACCTGCCAAGGTTCTGTACTAATACACACTGTTCCTGAATAAATGAAGGGACAGGGAGGGGAGGGGACAGTGGAAAACTGTAGTGGAAAGGCCAGAAGGGAAATAAAAGACTGAAAATAAAGGAATAAAGTGAAATTAGCAAATACGATTTGCTAAAAGTAAATTGTGCGCAAACACTGTGTCTATATAGTAAACACATTTCTAATGTAAACACGGAATAACCATCTAAACACACACATGTACATTCCCACACATGCCCGTTTCATTACCTGTTCTCTTTAATAATAGGGGATAAGTGCTGTAGCTGCAGGAAAGTATTGAATATGCATCCATTTTAGTACTGTACACTTATGTCTATCACTTTGTTTTGTTAATACAGTATTTGAAAAAACATGTTTCTGATATGTTTTGGATAGCTGTACAGTTAATGTTTTCCAATTTCTGTAAAGCTCTTCTAACATATTGATGAATTCCAAAGAAATTCCAAAGTCACTTTAACATCCCTCGTTCCCTCTGTCATAAACGAAAAAACATTGCCTTCGAGTTCTAAGCATGAAAAGGAAAATTTATTTGACTAGCACAAATTCAGTGTGGCAATTCACATTGCTTTGCATACTATGCATTAAAAATGTTTAATAAATATGTTAGAAAATATGAATTAAACAGAATTAAAGGTACAGTTACATTAACGTTATTAATTATTCATTTTATTTAATTTTATCAGTTGAGTTTAGATGCAAACGGGAACATTCTGAGATTTGATTTAAAAGAACTAAGAGTTGCTGCATTCTCACAGCCCTCTAGAAGTTTGTTCCACAAACATGGTGCACAAAACTTGTAAATCAGCTTCTTTGTGTTTAGTTATAACACTGGAGACTTGGAGAGAGCCTGGTCCAGATTTTCTCAGATGGCTGGGAGATTCTGAAATCTGTTTTGACCCCAAGCATAAAAATATAAAAGTCTTTATAAGCTAAATTCAGTATTTTAAAATCAACTCTTTGACAGACTTGAGGCCAGTGCAAAGACCTCAGAACCAGAGCAATATGGTTCACATTTCTGGTGTCAGTGAGGATTAAATATGCAGCATTCTGTATCAGCTTGAAATCTCTGATCTATCTTTAAGACATACCAGCAAACACACTATTACACCAATGAAGTCTCACGATAACTGCATGGATCAGCTTTTCTAAAGAACTCTGAGACGTTAGTCACAAACTTGAAAGAGTCTTTAGGTGATTATACTATAGCCTGACCCATTGTGGCTGTTGAAATTCAGATTTGAGTTAATCATTAAATACAGGATTCCCAGCCCAGTTTGTGGTTTTTAACATCACAGACTGAAGTTGAGCACAACTTTTTTAACCATTTTTTTCTTTGCTACAAAAAGTGATTACTTCTGTTTTGTTTACCTCCCAGGTTTGTTCAGACCTAATGAGTTCTTCTAAGGGATAATCCCCTGATGGAAGGATTATATGGATTTGTGTTTTATCCCCTGAACTATAACATTTTTATTGCCTTGTGCAATTTGAGCAAGTGGAAGCAAGTTAATGTAAAATAATAGATGCCCTGGAAAAGAACCCTGAGGAAGTCCACATGCCATTTTTGTTTGCTTATACCTGTAGATGCAAACTAGTCTTACCCAGCAAAAGTGCACACACAGTAACTATATCAGATGTAGGTCATATGTTTTTTGCAACGTTGGTACTTTTTCACTATTTTACTATATATGTATGTCTTTAAATAAATCTAAATGAAATGAAATGAATGAAATGAAAAATACTTTATTAATCCCAAAGGGAAATTCAATATTGTAGTAGTAGTAATTTTTTTAGTAAAACAATCACATTAATTAATTAAGGGCTTTGTTCTTCAGCCTGATAGCTGCTGGAAGGAAGGATCTTCTGTATCTCTCTGTCTTGCATCGGACTTGAACAAGCCTCCCACTGAACACACTCTGTTGTTTCGTCACGGCGTTGTGTAGGGGGTGTGAAGGATCTTCCATTATCTTCGTCAGCTTGTACAGAATTCTTTTTTTGATGATCAACTCCAGCGGCTCCAGAGTTACTCCAAGCACAGAACCGGCTTTCTTGATCAGTTTGTTAATTCTTTTCAAGTCTCTGGTTCTGATGCCGCTGCCCCAGCAGATTGCTGCAAAGCTGATTGCACTTTCAACAACAGACCTGTAGAACATTTGCAACATTTTGGTGCAGACGTTAAAAGATCTCAGCTTCCTTAAGAAGTAGAGTCTGCTCTGACCTTTCTTGTAAATGTACTCAGTGTTGCTTTTCCACTCAAGTCTGTTGTCCAGCTGAACTCCAAGGTACTTGTATTCCTCCACCACCTCCACCTCCTCTCCCATGATGGAAACACTTCTATGTGTGTTCTTGTTCCTCCTGAAGTCAACAATCATCTCCTTTGTTTTCTTGGTATTCAAGATGAGATGATTGTCACCGCACCATTTCACAAACTGACCGACCAGTTCTCTGTATATATATAAATAGTATGCAGATATATACAGACATCTCATCCATAGTTATTTTCTGTCATGGGTATGACCAGTTTATATGCCAGGCTTTTCTTGTCATGTTTTTTTAATTCAGCTGAGACCCTAACTTGCCGACCCAGAAAGAACACTTGACAAGACCTTGAAGGGGTTCAAAAAGGTTTATTTGCTCAGACAATAGGAGCTAAAAAAAAAATAAAAGTCTTCGGGGGAATGCAAAGACATGCTAAAGCAGGAAGTCAGCATGAAAAGTTGGCACTGAATCAGTGTGACACCGGTCCTTAAACAATGAAGGGTTGATGATGATAATGATAATGAGGTGTGCTGACACGCCACAGGGCCCCTGCCCTGCCTAAAAATATATATACAGGAGGAATCAACAAATAATAAACTGAACTTAAAAATTCCCAAACCTTGAAATTTCTTCTTTTACTGAATCACTTTACCATTGATCATAATTGTAAAATGTCTGGTAAGGAAAGAATGAACAACTCAATCCAGCCATTTTGATCAATCAGCTGACCAATCATAGCTATCTTGTTGAATAAAAACATTTATGAGGCAATGGCTAACATGAAGCATGTCAAGATGTGCTTCTGCAGCAATGAACAGGTGGAGGTAACATGTTTTTTTTTTTGTTTTTTTCTTTGTGTGTTTTACATTTGAACATTTAAACTTTTCTATTAACCCCACAGAATAAAACCAGTCACCTGTAAATGAGTATACTATTATTAGTACCAAATAACAGGGTTCTTTAAAATATAAAGAAAAGATGTTAAATTGCAATCCATGAAATTAAGTGTTAACAATTTGGATGCACACTCGTGCAAATTTAAGTACTGATAAAAAAAAGGGAAAAATCTGTGGAAATGACTGTTCAATGCTTTGTTGTCATTAATTTCTTATTCAATAGCATTATCACATTTCACAACATGTTTCCACGCCATCACAGTTTGACTGAATGTGTTTCCTCAGAATGAAAATGTCACTTCTAACGAAGCGTCATTGACCTTCTCTCTGGGCAGCTTCCCTCAGTCTCATTTTTCCTTTTCAAAGACGTGCCTCTCTTTTTCCCCTCTAGATTTTTAAAAAGAGATAGCTAACACTTTTCCACTCTGTTCTGTCCCTTCCTGTTTTGGAACAGAGACTCTTGTGGCTTTGGTGTCATGGTCGTTTACACTCTGTTATCTGATCGGTCTTGGCTGCTAGGAAAAACCTCACCGCGGAAGGCTCCTGTGAGCCAACGGTCATCAGCACTTGTAATTAGATGGAAAATCTTCCTGCCTCCACTGGGCTTCTGAAGCAAACTGCATCTGCTTTGGCAAACTTGCAATTGTCATGTCTTGAGGTACTCTGTGGTATTCTATGCTGGTGCTGCTGAGATTAAGGCACGGAAATATAGAAAATATTATATTCTCGCTCACTCGTGCACACATCTACTTAACAAGCAGGGACATAAACAGAGGGGCATCAACCATTTATTGCAGAGACCGATCATGCTTTGCTTTTTGTCTGTTTTTTGGAGAAACAAAGGCTGGAGATCATGAAGCAAAAAGAAAAATTCAGTTGTATATTTAGTAAGTAGTTATTGTCAAATACAAATCTGCACCTCTTTGATGTTGAGAACAACACCGTCCTCCATAAACACAATGAAAACTGCCAGAGCTAATGGTCTGTAATGAATTGCAGATGCAGAAGCACCTAAGCAGACAAAAAAGCACAAAATACATTCCTCCTCCTTGTTCTCTCTGTCAATATAAAACTCCTCAGACTATAGAAAGACAGCATAGGTTACAACAAATAGGAGAAAAAGCAATATTGTATTTTGTTTTGCATATAGCACACATATTGTATATAGATGTGTTTATTTTTGTTAACTATTCATTGTTAAAGGTCTTTACCTACTTTGTTGGTGCTTGCAAAATATCTATATTCATCTGGTGAATGAATCAAATATAACAAATCTAAACAGAATTAGACAATTAAGCTGTACCCAGTTTTAATTAGGTGTTTTGGCCTCCAGTCACTGATTTAATCCCATCAGCCCCTGGCTTTCAGCTTATTTAAAAACCGGAACAGACTCTTCCTGTACCTCTTCCAAGCCTATCAAAATTATGTTGCTTTGATTTTTTTCTTCTGGCATGAGGTATCTCCCTTCATGCAAGCCAGTTGAGACAGACAGCTGCTTTCCTTCAGACTGATCGGAAAAGAGTAAGAAGAAAATCTTAGTCAGCATAGTATACATGTTGTCTGTCAGTGCTTTATAGATAGACCTGAATTTAATTCTCCTGGGTCCTGGGTCCTGATGGACTAGATAAATGGTGCTAGCATCCCAAACATTTCCTGTTTTATACATCTATCCTGCCCCAAAATAATTATGCTTTTTTTCCCCTATGACATATTTCAGTCCTAAAGAACATGGAGCCAATTGTCCTCCTTTAGACAGAGTTTGATCATTTAAGTTAATTTAATTAAATTTGATTATGAAGCTCATCTTGAACTGTCAAGTAGACATCTCTAGATATGTTGGTTCAGACTTGATGCTATAAAATGCATCTATTCATGCATCCTGAAACAACATAATTGGGTCTCAGTTAGCCATTTTGTGTGCAGATAAACACATAGCTCTTGTCACACAGTCAGACATCAGCTGAGCGACAAACAGAACGTCAGAAAATCTATTGATGTTTCTGTAAAATTGCAGTTATGTTCAAAAACTGGATTTGCCTGAGTTGCATTTACTGTGGAATTATACTGTTTTTTTCCTCTTCATGACTCATTTTCTGATCGATGCAACTTATAGTCCAGAAAATATGGTAGTGTTTTGAACCAGCTACAGGTAAGTTGATTTATTTCTGCAGTCATTTAACAGATGCATTTCTCAAAAGTGACTTACAACTAGGGCTGGGCGATATGAACTAAATCTTATATCTCGATATTTTTTACCTGAATCACGATATACAATATATATATCAATATATTTATTTATTTATTTATTTTTGTCAAGTAACCAAAGAGACCGTTCTAATTTACAGCCTTCAGTGCTAAATATACTTTTATTAAGGATCAGGAGCACATGTGCATTAAAACAGCTGACTGAAATTAAAGTACCTTTATATTAAATTAAATGCTCCTAAAACAAAATAAATTAAAATACTTTTCAATGACCATAACAAAAATACAGCTGTGCAAAATGCAAACGAAAAGATGTTTTTACTCAAAACAAGCTATCTCGATATACACGATATTCCCTCCTTTTATATTGCATCTTATAAAGTTTCGATATATTTGAAAATCTCGATATATTGCCCAGCCCTACTGTACTAGAGTGGTTCGTGGTAATGGAGAAGCCTTTCTCCTAGATTTTTTTGCCACCATTTTCACGCCTGAACCGGCTTCGGTGCCGTGTGGACATTGCCTTAATCCCTACAAAAATGCTTGGTCCAAAAAAAGAACATATATATATATATATTTGAAGGGACTTTAATTTCTGTCACACCTCAGACTTTCCTCTGCATCAGCCTGAATCACCTCCTTTCTCTCTCTTGCCAGGGAGTATTCCAGGCTGATTCCTGTACTTTTTACATTTTGTCCAAGAAATGTAAATAGAAAAGACAGAGACATTAATCAAATCAAAATAATATGAATCACAACTGGATTAGTCTATTGCTGAGTGATTATGACTCTTGATGAAGTTGTTGTTTTTAAGGTTTTTATAATGTGATTATATTTGTCTGTGCTACTTAGGCTTTTCTTTTTCAGTTATTTTATAATTTCACTTTTTATGTTTCTAAACCCAGCCAGAGTCCATACTTTCTGTGTATTTCCTGGTATCTGGATCTCTTACATATTGCTTACCACACAGGTAATGTTGATGGGAGGATGAAGGCAGGGTTATATTGTAACAGCTAGTGAGCCAATAAATGCATTTTCTGACATTTGCCTGCTCATAGTTCCTTGGCCAAAGCAAATAAGACAACAGTTGAATTGAAGAATATTTCAACTCATATAAATTCATAGGTTAGTGGAGCTGCCTGAGCAAACAGAATGAGGTCTGATGGTGACCTGATGGCAGGTTTCATCATTAACTGAGCTAGCAATGGATTCAGCTAAAACGAATTCAGTGGTCTTGCATTGATAACCATATGTACTCATACGCACAGAAACAGAAATGTACTGTCACAGGTGTAAAGCTTAAAGATATGTCAGGTGCTCACAGTATATCAGCATGTGATGCCTGCTCAGGCTTAGTACACAGACAACTGGTGTTGCGAGGAACAGGAAGGGACAGAACAAATGCAATAATAAAAAATGGGATTGAGCAGTTGTCAGTTAGCCAAACTGATTACAACTCTGTTGCCATTTACTGTAGGTGTTTAGGCTGAAACCAGCAAAGCAAAGCGCTCCATCCCTTGGCAGACCAAATGACACAAGATACTGTGTTCACTGACATTTCCCTGCATTTGCCAGCTCTGTGATCACTGCAGCATGTATTCACAGAGGCTACAAAAATGATGCAGCTTAGGTGCCGAACACCTCCTTTCACGCAGACATGACAAGGTTGAAATTTAACAAGGTCTGACAGTTACACAGTTACAAAGGTACTGTACAGTTTGCAGCCTCTGCAGCAATACAGGAGGTATGAGGTAATTAGATATGAAATTTTCAGCATATGTGACTCCTCGTTTGCCACCTTGTGAATGATTGCGCTGTTTAATGTTGGTGCAGCTGTCGGCAGAAGTTTTTTTTTTTTTTTTTTTTTATCTATTGTGGTTTTGGTCAAAATCATTGTGTGGTCTAGATATTTCTGTTTCTGAATGAATTTTGTATATTCTGATTTCTGGTTTGTGTTTGTATGCAGGGCCTCACATTTGAAAGATGACATTCTTTCATTATAAGAGTTTTTATACTTTTCCATTTGCAAGAACACAAACAGTTCTGCAATTAAGGTGTATTTAGAAGAATAGCATGATGTGAAGAGGGCATAAATATTTCTTATAAATTATAATAAGGATATAGCTGTTTTGTCATGTTGCCTGTTAAAATATTATACTAGCTAATAATCCACTGAAGACAAATTACAGCTACAAATAGCATATTCTGTTACTTAAAAAAAAAAATCATATTTCTACATTGTCAAAACAGGTTTCCAGTGTTAACTGACTTATTGTATTGACATAGTTACATAAAATATGATCTGATTTAATCTATTATTTTTAACTGAGCAACTATTTGACATATATTAATAAAGGGTTTATTGCAATTTGAAGGGAAAATACACAGAATACCAGTTGAACACTAAGATATTGTAAATATGGAGTATTTTAGACACCTTGGGAATAATTTCTCACAATTCAGTCAGCAAGTATGTAAAGTACTATATAAACTATCTAATGCCTTTCACTTTATAAATTCATATAAAAAGGCAACAAAAAGAAGTTTTCTTTATTTCTTTTTGTTTGTATGACATCTCAGTAAATATTAAATGAGGAGAACATACTCTCATGACAGATACTGTAAGCACCTGTGCAAAAAAAAGCCTCTTTCCTGTTGAATGTATAAATATC
Source organism: Melanotaenia boesemani (assembly GCF_017639745.1). NCBI lineage: Eukaryota > Metazoa > Chordata > Actinopteri > Atheriniformes > Melanotaeniidae > Melanotaenia > Melanotaenia boesemani. Next base: position 10,840,366 of record NC_055696.1, read on the forward strand.
AAGACACACACACACACACACACACACTCATATAGAAACGCACTGTACTTGAACACAGTGAGCTCAGAGTTACTTTCTTGGAGATTAAAAGCAAAGAAGCCTTGGCTGCTGATATTAAATACGGTGTGTAGAAAGGCTTTCTTCAGGTAAAATGATTTCTTTAATAGATCTCTTAAGCAACCAAGGCCAGAAAAACTGAAACACCATTGATGTACACTCAACAATTCTTATGGTCTTTTCTTTAATATCAGCCAGTCTTCTGTGTGATTTTGTTTTCTTAGTCAACAGTGTACCCGTTGCACAAAACAGACACGACTTCTGCTCTGTTCAAGGTGTCTCCATATTCTGAAGTTTCAGTGCACGCTTCCTCTGCATCACAGAAACAAAGTTTAAAGACAAGTTTGAAGACTGAGTAGCTATCAACTGGCCACTCAATCTCGGCAAATCTATTTTAACTCTCGCATCTTGCCAAATTGTCATTAGGCCTCTCTCTCTGTTTGTTATTGCAGTATTGATTTCCATTCCTTATGTCTTTTGGAAGATTACATTTTCATATAAGAAAATGTCCACTGTGGTTTGCAGTAGAGAAAGTTGTAGGTTCATTGTGGAGGTGTTCATTCATTTTCAGATTTAATAGAAAGTTATTTTTTAAGTTCACAATTTTTTTTTTTTTTTTTTTTTGTAGTGCATACAATGAGTTTAGAATGTATTTTCAAAAATGCATACCTTGTTTTTTGTGGGCACACATTTTTGTACAGAGTGCTGGCAAAGTTCTTTTCGAATGAGTGGGAAAAAAATCCCTGTGCAAACCTTGATGCAACCGTATATCTATAAATTACTCGATGATTTACTCAGGTACTAACAAGGCTTGCACTAGATCAGACATTGCAACTGCACTAAAATGACATAGCTCTGGTTACACAGGTGATATTTACATCAACTCCACACCACTATATTTCTGTTATTGAAGCAGTGTGTAATATTTATTATCCATCTTTCTGTCTCTTTTTGCAGCTTTACGGGACAACAGGATTGAGCTTGTCCATGCATCGTGGTCGGAGCTGACCATCAGCATCACTGATGTCTCCCTGTCTGATGAAGGCATGTACACCTGCTCTCTCTTCACCATGCCTGTCAGAACAGCCAAAGCCTACCTAACTGTTCTAGGTAAGAACACCACCAAGTAAATATCTGTCTGTCTAAGCTGTTTCACAACACCAGAACAGTAAAAACATAATTTTTCAGTGTACAATTTTCCTCTGGTCTGTCTGCTTTACAGTTGTTCAAAGCAAATCTCACTTTAACCAGAGCTACTTCGAGTGGTGTCCAGAAAGCATGTGACATGGTTGCTTCCTGCTGTGGAGCACATGTGTTTGCAGAACTAGCAAACTTGGTGGAAATATGGGAGCAGATCCTTTCTGCTGTTTTTACTCAGATGTGTTTTTCAGATGAAGAGTCTTAAGGGTTCTATCTGAGGAAAAACACATTTTCTTTAATAATTTTTCATAAGATTTCCCTGCATACAGAGGGCCCAATATTTGTATTTTGGATAAAGTTAAGCCATGGAGTTTAATTAAGGCTGACATTTGTAGCAGCATTTTGTAACATGTTATATAATAAAATTACTAACATTAATCATTAACACAACTGCATTGCAAAATGAATAAAGTACCTTGCAATGTTAAGTGATTCATTTTGGTTATATATTTGCAGCACAAATTTTAGACAAAGGGTCAGATAAGGATTAAAAAAAATAGCAATTTTCTTGTGTGTATGAAAAAAAATAACAAGGAAGATGTGGTATGTATGAATTTAGTAAGTAACTTTATTCTTGAACTATATAACTGAAGAATTGTCAGTTATTATGATCACAATATACTCTAAGTAATGAGTTCGGTTAACCCATAAGAGCCTGACGTGACATATTTGTCACATACAGTTTCTGAGACATTTTGCTTAAATTTATGGTATAACCTAAACTCAAAATCCTGTTGAACACAATCTGATGCTCGTCTTCTGTCCCTTAATAGATACCCAGAAGCAGAAAATCATATTACAATATATTTAATGTATCGATATCCCTCCCAAAAAAATTTTAATTTTTTTTTTTACGTTTTGTTAAAGGGCCAAATAAAGAACTCATATTTAAAAAATTGGACTTTTCTTACCATTTTTTCATGGGCCAGGTCTTAATGAGTTAAATCAGTTAAAATCAGTATAAGTTAGCATAAAAATACATGTAACACATTGTACTTTAATCATTCAGTGTATTAATTAATATCATATAACTGTTAACAACATTATTAATATTGTTGCTGCACCTTCAGTAAATGGTGCAACCTTGGTTGAGCTTTTCCATCGTGGTTTCAGAGTTCATGTTTGCTTGTTTGTTTTTGCGTTGACAATTTGTCTAGTTTTATTTCATATGGCTGAAAATAGCCTGTTGCTTTCGCCAGCAGCTGCAGATAAATATAAACATACTGTTTGGCCCTCCCTCCATTTAGTTGTGTTTTTGTTGTGATTATCATCTCAGACACATATGGTCTCATTTCCTACTACTGGGCTTATTATCTTTCCAATTAGTTTTCGCTAATGTTAATAGATGTGTTAGTGCACTCAAGGACCATTAGCTGGCTCTCTGTGTTAACAAGCATTCTGAAAATTATAGGCATTAAAAGCCACCGCTCAATAAGGATATGTAGGAAATTATTTTGCAATACCAAACAATAGTCAATGGTGCACGCCAGGAAACAGAAAAGGCGATTTAATAATCATGCAAAATGATCTGGAAACAGCCTGGTTTATCTGACACAGCATTGGCACTGAGGGCTGGGAATGAACACAAGTGAAAATGATTTAGACAAAATGCCAAACTAAAAATAAACATGCAAGCTTCACACTCAAATCCTTTGGTGCGCAGACACAGAATATGTGTCTTTCTGTTACCACAGTAGTTTAACAGACATGTCTAAATAAATCACTGGACAATTCAAATGTTTTAAAGTTTCTTGTTTCAAAATATAATCCTAAAGGGAACAGTAATGCACTGTAAATTTAAATGCAATCAATCAGATAGTTATCGAAACCTGAACCTCACAACCACAAGCATGAACCTTGTGGTGGTGCAGCAGAGAAATCTAAAACTTGGGGGCATGACTACCTGCACAAAAATAGAATTCTGCCAGGTTGATATATTTTAGGAGGGATCACAACAGCGAATCAGTGAATCACACTTTCATTGCAGTTCCTCGGTAATGAGTGAGAAGGAGCCTGACGGAAAATTCACGTCATCACAGGGTCCAGTATCCTGACAGGAAAAAACACACAAGACAAAAATGTCATATCAGTAACTGACAGCAAAGTTACGTTAAGATGAAGATATACTTAAAGCAGTGTGACCACAATGACCACAGGACGTAGGAAAAAGTTTCCTTTATTTTGTTTAACCATTCATCAAAAATCAAGCTCTGTTTCCAGTCTTTAAAACCCCGTTGATCAAGCTTAAACATTCTTACACATAAACAGATACATGATAGCACAGGCCAGTCCATGATCTACAAATGAGCAGAGAAATCCTCCCACGCACCCAAACACACACACACACACACACACACACCGACACACAAAAAGAGAGGGTTTATTTCTGTGCAGCTTCTCACCACCCAAGGGGAACATGATTGCAAAAGATGGACATTGTACTTCATTTACTCTTAGAAAAACTATGACTTGTCTGTGTCAGGCTGCAATCATACCCCACTACTTAGATACAGCAACCCTTTCTGAGCTACCACACACAGAAACCTCCCATTTGCACAGAAAAATATGCATATTAAACATTATTTGCATTATATTTAATTAGATGAGAGGCATAGCTTCAAGGCAGCTGCTGTTGCTTGTTTGTGTGTGAAGTTTTTATCCTCAAGTAAATGATAAACATAAAACAGAAGGACATTTCACTCTGGTAATAAACCTATAAACCTTACAGGAGGTGGTGAGACAGAAAAGGAAAGTCTGAGTCAATGGCATTGACTGACAGACCTTTCAGTCACTCAGCCTGAGGCAGGCTTATTGTTCATTGACAATAGAAGGGCAGACAAGTTACTTAAAACACTCATTACAGGAAAGGCCAGTAATTAACATTTTCTCTACAACCTTGTGGCCTCCTCCGTGGTCACAAGCCTTTGCTTACTCGCATGTCGCATGTACACGCATGTATAAATAAACAGCTTTTTTCTCTTTTTTTAAGTCAGTCTACATGCTGTGATTTATACTTTTTGGGCTTTCTGTTGTCATGGCAATGACTGGTCCAGTGAAAACTGTTCCTGCAAAGGTCTGTGGAGTACTCAAAAAAAAACCTGGACATTCTTTAAAAGTCTTTTATCAAATCTTTGAGGACCAGAAACAGAATTCCATTTAACCCTATCACAACTGAGTTACAGAGACAGATACAATCTGAAAAAAAGAACATCAAAATTATCTACGTGTTTGGGTACCATTGGATGCGAGAGAGAAATATTTTTCTTGAAATTCCAATAACTCAAGTGGTAAGAAAGCACCTTTCCTGATATGTGCTGGAGCAGGACTCAGGAAAGCTCTGTAGACTGCCTTTTAATCTCTCTGCAGGTGGGTAAGCTGGGGGAGAATTTCCACTAAGGCATAATAGAATTATTGTTGCATAATGACACACTGCAGGGTGTGAATTATCTTCATCGCTGTGATTTCTATTCAATCATTCAGGTGTGCCGAAGAAGCCAGAGATCGATGGCCTGACAAAACCCGCCATGGAGGGGGACCAGATCACTCTGACCTGCATCACTCAGGGCAGCAAGCCTGCTGCTGACCTACGCTGGTTCAGGAATGAAAAGGAGGTTAAAGGTGTGTAACGACTGTGTCTGTATGTTCATGCATCACGCCTGAGGCTGTAGAGATACTGAAAGATACAGTGTTATGTCATATAAGCACTACATCATAATGGTCAGAATAAAGCTAACGGTGAAAAACAGAGACATTGTCATGAGATTGCAAAAGTCTATCCCTTATTTTATTTCAAAATTGAGGGATTTTACTTTCGCAATAACAGAAAACATGATAGAGACTGTTCCTATAAATGATCTTGAAAAGCTATATTAAAAGCTATAAATATTCTGTGCTATTATTCATGTCCCAAGAGTGTCAGTTACAGTAATAACTACTCTACTGGTTTACTAATATTTTATTACCGGGCCATAATTTCCCTTTTGGAACATACTTCATAATTAGTCTCACATTTTTCTCTTTGGAAAGTTTTACTCATCTCTACTGTATTGTCTAGTACAAATAAAAAACAGCTTAAAACGTTGCAGCATGACTCAGATTTGGCTTTGTGATAAAGAGAATTCAAAAAAGACAGAAATTATTTTTTAAAGTGTTAGTGCCGTGAAACTGATCTGGCTGTTGTATCAATAGCTGTGTGTAACAGAGCAGTTCAGCTTGTTACTTCAGGCCTGCGACCATTACATTAACGCTCGTTATCAGAGGGCTGCTCTAAATTTCACACAATGAACCACGTTTCACCACATTTCCTCCCTGGTTCCTGCTCTTCTCAGCTATACGAGCCATCTGCTTTGCAATTATTTAAAGAAGACAGTTGTGGAAAGGTTGGGGGAGGATGCTGGTGAAAAAAAAGATTATAACATGAAATGATGAGATTATGTTTTTGAAGAAAGAAACAGATGTAGCTCTGGATCAAATAAAAAAAAGAATAGAGGCAACACTGTCACAGAGCATCAGCACAGATGCAGATTCTACCAAGGTTTCTGTCATCAAATCATCCATTTTCTGGCATAAATGTCTGCAAATTTAGACTGGAAATCACTGATTTGTTTTATTAAAAACAACTCCTTAAAAAGAGTTCAAAAGCTATTGTAATAATCCTTGCATAGCCCAACAGATCACTGCCATTCAATAACAGGAATAGCACGCAGTGAGGTGTTGCACATCCTAAATGCCCAATTAATTGTACTATCATAAACACTTCACAGAGCTGTGGTTTATTATTCCTTCACTCATACAAAGGATTAATAAACCACAAAATATTTTATCCCCAGCCATGCATGAGCTTTTCTCATTAAATCTGCATTATATATTTATTTCTACTCTCACAGACACATCAGCACATCATTTATCTGACACATATTTATTCTTGTAACTTTTTTTTTTTTTTTGCTTTCGTTATGTATATATGTACATTTTTAAAATACCTGTCACTGATTTTCAAAATCAGTTCAGATAGGTTCAGCCTATTTCGAGTCGATTTCAATTAAATCCGATTCGATTTAATATTGATTAATTTACAGCTAATTATATACCTATTTTTCTTGAATATTAAATACATTTTAAATTACATTTTTTTATGAAACAGAGTGCATTTACTTGACAATTTAAATCAGTTATCTGGGTGTAATCAGGTTACTGTAGTAATCTGATCTGACGCATCTACATTTATTTCTGAAGTACCATAACAATACAGTGTTTCCCCATATTCAGAGCCGGAAATGCTCACGCACAGGACAAAAAAACTTAAGCTTTTCAAATGTCCTGATTTCATTCAGTGGAGTCACTTAAATATTCTTAAAGTTCAAATTTCAGATAAAGTGTTGATGTTAATAAAACCAAAAAACAAATTTGGATCCATTTAAACCACAGACTGTATATAAAAGATGGATGGAGCCTCTGTGACGTCACCCATAGGTTTCTGAAGGGCTGAATTGAAGCTCATTGGGTGGTTCCCGCCTTCGCCATCTTGGCAATGTCACATGTGTTGTCATTCCCAAAGAGGTGGAGCTGAGAGGGGGGCTGTGAGCATGGGGGTGGATGATTGACATCCATCAAACTCTGAGCTGCCTGTAGCTAAGAGCTAACCGAGCTAACGGTAGCTAACCACCTAACGGAGGTAGGTGGGCTAAAGCTAAGGCTCTCTGTTAGCTCTGTTAGCCGGCTAAAAGCTGCAGTTATGCTGCACTCTCCTTTGTTGCTAATGTGACTGGTAATACGCTGCAAAAGACTTGATAGGTGAATGTTATCCACACTGGTGAATGAAAACATCTTAACTTGACATTATCTCGGCAAAAGAAGCTGATTTTGGACGGAGGAAACAGAGGAAAGCAGTTGTTATATGCTAAGATCTTGCTGAGTCTCACACAAGAGAAGGGTCACGTTACTGGAAATGAGGACATTAAAAAATAAAAAATTGTGCGCCAAGTTTTATGAATCGGTGTTGGATTTATTTAATTTGAATCAAATAAAACCGATACATCAATTTTTTAAACCCAGTCCTATGTTTTAATACACATTTTTGTGTTTCATGGGAACTGATTCAATTTATTGTTCACTTGTAAAAAGTTTTTCTACCTAAACGGGTCTGAATCACAATGCTGACTTTTAATATTCTTCATATCTGCATATGTATTAAGACAGATACATGGTGTTACACTAAAATTTAATACAGTAACCTTTCACTCCTTTAATGTAATGTTCATGAGTTTTTTATATTTTTGCAGTCCAACTGATTACTCTGTTTTTGTAATATATTGCAGTAGTTGACAATTCTTTTTTTTTTATGTTTCCCTCCTGATGAACAAGCGGACACACAATACATAGTGGGCTAATTAGCTCTATCAGGCTTATTGTGTGTCTCTTCAGGTGATTATTGCTTTTCCCACTGGTCCACTACTGAGAGAAGAGCTCCCTGTAAAGCAAATGGAAAGCTTGCTAGGGTATTATTTTCTTTTGATTTACTACAGAAAGTTAGTAGGTAATTAAAGATTTCTGAAGAAACTTAAATTTAGGGTAACTTTTAAAGGATATTCATTGTTCATTAAAGTATTCCCCACCTCAGCATGGCACACAGTTATATTGGATCTTGTGCACATTAATGGTGATCATTCTTGTTTCTTTATCCGACATGTAAATGCAATGTTTGCTATGTGTGCCTTAAAATTAGGTTTCCTGGTTCAAATCTTTCTATTTTCTTTCTGGGTTCTCCAGCTTCTTCCCACAGTCCAAATCATACATCCATGAGCTTACTGTGATGGACTAGCAATTGCCCAAAAGCCCTAAATGTGTTGCATTTAGAAAGTTTACCTAGTAAACCCCTGTGAGTTTTTATATATATATATATATATATATTTCTTTCATTTTTTAACTCATCTTAAAATCTATTTGATTTGTAAATATTTTATCGTTGTGTTGAAGATGAGAGCAACCTTGCTTGACTACGAATTAATTTTCTCATTACCTCGAGATTACAAGTTTTTTTTATGATAACAAGATAATGTGTCTTCTTTTCGACATATATATTTGAAACAACATTAAACATTTGCATTTTTTTTGTTTGTTTGTTTGTTTTGGTTTTTTTGCATTGTGTTGCAAATAAATTGTTTGAAAAATTGTTTGAGTTTATAAATACAAAGAGATTGGTCTTTAAAGACAGTAAAAATTATTTATAAGGTCCTGTAGCTTTAAATTAAGTTAAGTTTAAATTAACAATTTCTAGATTTATTTAAGTTTAGAAAATTTTCTAGAAATTTTCTGGAAACTCATTTGTAAATTTACAGTGTATACACACATATAAATACATCTACTTTATTTTGATGTATTTGTGTTTAGAAAGATGGACTTGGTAACAGTAACCAGAATAAATAGCAAAATCTTGATACTAGTTATAAACATAAGATTTAAAGATAGTTCTGAGATCCGCTTTTGGACACTCATCAAGAACTTCGACCTGAAGTGATGTTTGGCTTTCACTAAATTCCTGAATGTTTTATCAGTTTTTTTTAACACCTTTTCTACCCAAGCTGCTGTCCATACAGCTCAGTCCCCTATCTGATTTATCAGGTTTCAGATAAGCAAGGAAATAAGAAAAAAATCAATCCTGTCCTTTCAGAAAGTTTTAAATAGATATCAGGGTTTTCTTTCATTTTAATTACTTTGTAGATTATATCGAATCTATGTCATCATGCTTATTCAAACTTGCACATAACATTGTTTTCGCTTAAAAGGTTTTGTTGATCTCACACTGAATCTGGACACAGTGAAGATTGTCACTCAGTTTGTAAGATCTGAGCATGCTACATATAATTAAAATCTAATCATGGGTATTTTATGCATTTATTGCTCAACCTTGTCACTCTTTAGTTTATCTACACAAATAAATAATGTTATAAAATGCTGAAATGCCTCTTGATTTCAGGGGTGAAAAAATTGATCTCTTGAATAAAAGCACGTCTTTCTTGACAGGTTTTTAATTAGCAGTCTATCGCTTCGTGCAATATATTTATCAGACACATCGAAGACCTGTTTACTTCATGAAAAGGTCTGCTCTCAGTGTGATGATTGACACATATTTTTTACATAATGTTCTACTTTGTTAAACCACAAATGCATTTCTTCCACTAATTAAACCACTTTCTTGTTGTAATAAGAAGCTGTGAATTACCATCTGGCCTCAGTTGCTATAACTTCCTAAATGCGATACCAATAGACTATTTATTTTCTGGTAATTGTACATGCAATTGTGTGATGCATTTAAATGAATAAAGTCACACTTTTCTAGTAGTATACCCCTTTCCTGCCATAGGCTATTTCTACCCTCAGAATTGGCCCCTCCAAAAAAAAAAAAAAAAACAAGTGAACACAAAGGGTAGTACATGTCAATATGCAATATATGTATGCATGTGTAGGTGTAAGTGGAATGCACTTGAAGTGTTCATCATCTTGACAGAATCAAGGAGTGTTCAATGTGAAAAGCCGTGTGATTGTAGGGCAACCATGGTGGGAATAAATGACAATTGTGACATATTGGTATGGGATCTAGGGGAATAGAGACGATTATATTACCAGCAGAGCCACTGGAGCAGTCCATCACCCATTCGCATGCAGTTAACAGACACCCTCTGCTAAGTGTGTATATATATGTGTGTGTGTGTGTGAGAGAGAGAGAGAGCAAAACAGACAGATGGAACAGACAGCCTGCATGTTTAGGACATAAGCTTGTGTGTGTGGAATGGAATCCAATATTCTTATTTCTCAGTCTCTTTGTCCCTCGTATCCCGTCAGTCCCCACCCTGTAATGATATATTTCTATCTCAGTTACACACCATAACCCAGAGAGACCTTCTCCAATATCACCACATGTAGGACTTGTTTACACACCACTGAACCAGGGGAAGCTGTGCGCAGACCAAGTAAGACAGAGATGAAATGAATATTTATTTCAAATAAGGGAGGGGATCTTTACCATCAGGCTAGTATTATCATACTCTCTGACCTAAACTGTGGAGGTTATTGCTTCATCATGTTACGTGGTAGCTCTATTCCAAGGGGGCTTTGGAAGAAAAAAAAAAAAAAAAAAAAAAAAACAGATTTCATTCAAATTCACTTGTGGTGACATCCCTATATTGTCAAGCTTGTTTGTCAAGGACAGGGAACTATTACAGCAGACATCTTGCACTATTTAAGGTCATTGTCTACTGGCTTTCCAATCTGATCTCAAACATGTCTGCCTGAAGAGTCGAACAGTGACTGAGCAACCTTTTGAAATAGTGCTGGCTATGTCTTCATTTATGGGTAATTGTCCTAGACCACTGTGAGTAAGAATAGAATAAGGTGGCCATCGTTATTCTCAGGCTTGCCCCAGAAAGATCTATTAAGGAAAGTGAAGAGGAGAAAGCTCCTGGAGCGTCTTTGAAAAAGGATGATGCTGAGGTTGATGAGATTGCCAGTGCCATTGTGAATACTCAAATAAGAATCGAGTGGGATCTTTCAGAAGTTTTCTAGTTTGAAAGTGAAATACATTTTCAGCCACTTTGGCAGTGTTTACAACCTTGCTTGCACACTGTTTAAAAAGTCTGTGTTGGGATTACATTTATACTACCCAGCTCCCTTGGGTGGAGCAGATCAATGACCATTAAAGATGTAATTTCAAGATCGCTCTTGCAAGTCACAGTGGCATTAATAAAAGATGCCTAAGTTGCACACTCAAAAATACATTTTAACCCTTCCTATCCTTTTAATGTACTAACAAGTTTAAAGAAAATTCATGTAACTGTCCCCAATTAGATATATAGAAATATATTAGATTAATATTTTATGTTGTAAGACCTTTTTTTTCTTTTTCTAAACCACTAGATGATGAGACAGAAGAGTAAAGACAGCTGAACTACAGCTTTTAATTTCACTAAACTTGCATGTCACCTAGATAAAATATATCCATATAGAAGGATTTCAAAATTACTCCCTGCCTCTGGCAGAATAACGGATTGTGAACAGGTTAACAGACTTAGCCTTGAGCACAGAAGTAGAAGGGATACAATGCAACAGCTCGTTGTCTATGCCCATTGATAACGACATCATGGAGGTGGGCCACCTGTCCATTTTTAAATGCCAAAGCAGCAAAACTGACCAGCCCTCATCTTTTGGAGTGGAAAGCCATCCTCATGAATCCACAGTAGACACTTCTGAACAGGGAATGCTCAGAGTGTTTCATGTCAGAGAGGAAATTATGACCAGGCTGCCTGGCACTGATAAAAACTCTCCTGACATCCAGCAGTGCTGCCTGCTTTTAGTCCTCTGTCAGTTAAGCAAACACTAAAATGAACTGCTGCAAATTTGCTGTGGGTTTGAAACAGTATGATTTGCATGATCTTTTTAAAGTACATGTTAAATGTCACATTTAAAATAGAAAGATGTCAAACATGTCACCAGACAAATAACAGTAAATAATGGTATTTATCACATTTAAATCAGTATTTTCCTTTAAACAATGCAACTGTTACGATACCAGAAAGGTAAGTTCATTGGCTGGCTGTTTGAAAAAGTCGAACTTTTCTGAACTTCACACAGCAAACCGTGTTAGCAAAACTGATCCAAAATTCGGGTCGGCAATACAAGACATCACTATTCAAAATGAATGAAAAGTAAGACCATACCTGAAACATGTACTTGTGAATCTATTTTAATATAAAGCTACGTGGAAACAAAGCAATACTAGCTAACATGCCTATTCTGCTGGTTGTTCAGTGTTTCTATTATTTTTCCATATCAGTTGTTCACATTGTTTTTTATTTTTGATCATACCAAATTAGAGATACTCTGACACCATGAGTCAACTGGACAAAAAAAAGGGGAAAAAGCTGCCAATGTACAAAGAAAAACTTTGAAAAACCAGAAACCCTGGGGAACTATTGTTCAAGCACTTTGAGGGTTACAAGAAAGTCTTCATCCTTGAAAAACAAACAAACAAAAAAAAAGAAGTTAGGGATGCTTTAAGACTTTTGCACAACATTGTACATGCTGCTTGTCCTCGCCCCCTCCCAAAAATGGGTTCACATTGTTTTTGCTTGAGCAAATTGATTTAAATCTCAAATGGGATGCAATTCAGAGTGTGTTGAGTCAGCCCTGGGACCTCTGCCACCATCATTAGTCAGTACTCCTCCACCCCGGAAGACTTCCTCGGTTTATCTTGTCTTATCCACTCATTTCCTATTCTCAGGATGTTCTTCTCTCCTGTAAAATGGCGTAAAGGGTCAGATTCTCAAATTTTACGCTTGTCATTCCCATTTCTAATTCTCCAAAGCTCTGGCTTGGCTCACACCAGTGGTGCAGAGCTTCCACCCACATCACAGTGAGCCACAATAACTGCCAAATACTACCAGGCTTTTTGTAAATGACAGGTTTCAAAGGTGAATATATGTGGCAGAATTAAATCCATATTTTTTTCAGTTTTCCGACACAGCTTAATATCTATACACAATTAGATTCTTATAAGTCAAGTAAACAAATTATAAACTATAAAAATGCACATATTTACATGTGAACTGTCTGAAAATCTGTGCAGTTGTTAGACATCATTCTCTAATTTACGTCTTCACAAAAACTTATAACACTGAATGCACTAAAAATGAAAAAAGTTATTCCTGAATATAAATATAGTATATTGCATAAATATACTAAAAAGCATTGATTTTAGAACAGATTAGACTGTTTGCAGTTAAAAAAAAAGAAAAAAAGGTGCCTCATTCGTAAGATGCCTAATAGATTAGACCTGCTTTGTATTTTCATAATGCGACAAATTTAGTCATTAGGTGGCAGGTGTGTATTTCAGGTAGGCCAGTTTAGTACCTCAGCTCTTCTACAAAGACTTGCTGATCTGATAATCTGAGAATGTGGTCTGATGTTGTCTTGCTTAAATAAAGAAGGCTTATGATTGTATGATTGTGATTTGAAAAGCAGGATATACATCTGAAAACATTTTATTCAGGCATTTATGCTTCCTGTTCATAGGACAGTAAACTATACTAAATTCTTCCCCTTCACCTCAGTCAATTGCACAAAAGAAAAATTCCTCAGCCCCAGTGATAATTTGCATTGTATGTGTGAATATATATATATATATATATATATATATATATATATATATATATATATATATGTGTGTGTGTGTGTGTGTATATTTTAAATCAAATGTTCTTGATTGCATGTGGTGATTTATACTATTAAATTGTGTCTGTTTTTATTGCAAAGCTCTTTAAGGGCCTGAAGATGAAAACCATTCAATATTTTTTGAAGCTGAGTTTTATCAGGATTATTTGAATATTTTTAATATCATTCATATTCACTTAAGAAATCACCAGTGTCTGCTATTTTGTATTGAGTAGCATTGTTCTTTCATAGTTTCAAGTATCTTCCCACACACTTTCAGAGTGGTCAGGTTGGACCATCTGTCCTTCTGAGGGATGCTTCCTCTTGGAATATAATATTATTCCACCTGTTGTCATTCTAAACTTCATGCACTGATGCTTGGTCAGGAACTCGCTCGGTTTTAAACACATAGGGTTCCCTCAAAGCACACTTCAGGAGGTGTAGAGTTTCCTGAGATGTAATAATTATTGCTCACAATAGCAGGCAAAGCTTTTATTGTGTTTTAACCCTTTAAAACTGACAGGAGCACCAGCACAGCTGAAGCCGGAAATGACTTTAAGACTGTCGGTCTTGCGGGGTTAAAGCCCAATCATGATGTTTTTCTAGTCTTTATACGGGCATTAAACAGGGGTTCATTGGGAGCTGGATGTTGAATCTCCTTCCTCCCCTCTGACCTATCTACTTAGTCTGTGTTACTTACTGATAAGTCAGCAACCTTTTACAATTGGTTTTACTGGCATGACGCATACCGTTTCCAGTGGATAACAGTCAATATGAAGCTGTTCCCTGATCATTGAAAAATAATAATAAAGTGTGTTGTAAACTGGTCCAGATGGCTCTTTGTTTAGTGTCAGAATTTAATGAGATGGGAATAAGAAAGTTATATGCTTGACCCCAATTATATTACTGATTTATTGCCAAGTAACCTGAGTAGTTGTGAGATTTTTTTTTCTTTTTTTGTCTTTATTGTTTTGTTTTAGCTTTATGCAACTTTTATCCTTGGTTGACCCCTATTTTAACATTTTTCAACAGCTTATTGATTAAATTTATTCTTTAAATTATGTTTAAATCACCTCATTCTGTTACTTATTTTTTATTTATTTAACTTTTTTTTATTTTAACAATTTACATGTTACCCCCACTTAGTTTAATCTCTTTAAGACTGACAGAAGAGGCGGACAAGAGCTCCAGACACAGTCAATTGTAGATGTTATGCTGAAAAATAGATTTCAACACTATAATATTCATGCAATCAGAGAAAGTAAAACTTTTTAAAGAAGGTAAAAGTGGTCTGCTTTCACCATCTCACTTTCTTTGCTTGTGAAGTAGGCACACATGAGAAAGATGAGGGAGCTTTAGTAGCAGCTTAGTGGCAGCTGCTCCATTCAGCTGTGCTAAGATATTGTATATTCACAGACCAATTATACTATCGCCCCCCCCCAAAACACAGTCACATACTTTTCTGCACTCCGGGTACTTGATTGATGCACTTTAATTGTATTTTACTTGCTGTGAGATTAAGGTTAATACGATCTTAAGTTGGGTTTTAGAAGAATTAGAAAAAAATAATGATATTAATGAACTGCAGGCTTGTCAGTATTTTATCCCATCATGAATCACACTTAGGCAATCAGAGTCCATTCAAAATACCATTTGAAAGGGGTCTAAAGTAGCCGAGACACTCAAATCACACAGCACAATTAGACACAATAGAACATGAGTTTCTATGATCTCTCTGGTGCTACATTTACAATCAAGAAATTCTGAAATTTAGAAAAAAAAGACAAAATTGACAAAGAAAATTTGAGGCCTGAAACTCACCAGCCTGCAGTGATAAACGTGGTAACGTAGAGTCAGAACACAGTAGTCGCATTGGGGCCATTGGTAAGGACATGTCATATTGATTAGAGTACTTTTATTATGGCCTTATACATAGTCAAACTGCACAAATCATGATTAGTTTTTAAGTTTATTCATATACAACCATTCAGTTCTTTTATTTTAAATGCAACAATGAAAAAAATGTTAAATGCTGTCATCCTCTTTTCAAACTCATTAGACATTTTAAACATAATAAAATTATAGAATGCAAATTAGCTCATTTTATATTACTAAATGAGCTATTTGTAATTAATATATTTATCACACTATTTCAAGAAACATGACTTATCTAATTTATTTATTATCTAATTTTTTTTATTGAATTTATTGAACTACTTATTCAGTCTGACATTGAAGGTAGCATTAAAAAACAGCAACAATAGGAAAGGAATGGACCAAAACAAACAAAAAAGCCAAACTGGACTGATGAGGACACAAAGACACACTGAGAAGCAATTTATGAGATGCTAGAATAACTAATAAACATAAAAACCTTGCTTTCTTAATGGATTCCTTTTTATAAATAAGGCATTCCCCTTCTTCACTTCCACCCTCTTCTTTTTTTATTCTCCTCTGTCTGCTGTTGTTTCTTCTTTGTGAAGTAAACTGTCCATATTCCCTTTATCTTGTTGATTGGATGGATGTTGCAAACACAGCAGACCTGTCAGTCACTCATCTCTTGGGGAGGCGGGCTCATTGCTTCAGTTGGTGGAAGTGGCCAGGCAGGGAGGTTGATTGGCAGAACTGAGAGCAGAAGCAGAGAAAGTGGAGCAATTGGGCACAGAGCAGAGTAAAGGATGCACAGTGTAAATAGTCTCTTTAGGAGATACAAACAAAAGCAGTCAGCATGAGAAACACTGTACATACAGTGTGGTTATTCTTCCTTGGATTTGCTATAATATTTGGTTTAAAATGTCAAAAAACAAAGGAGGGGGGCTTTTAATACACCATCTGAGTCCAGATATAAGCTTAGACTGCTAAATGCAGTATTTAGCAGGGTTAATTTCTTGTCTCTTAGAAATAAACTGAGTAGGATTAATTGGTTTCATGTGATTTCAAATACTGGTTTGATGGCATTATCTTGGTAGACCAAACAGTCCTGCTGGAGGTGGGTCAGGAGTGGTTGAATGGATCTGTGGAAGGAAGTGTTCAAAATAGCTAAGTGGAGGTGGATGTTTTGTTATCAGCCAGTACAGCCATTAGGTAAAAGGAAATATAGTGGTGGTGATTTGTGCAAGACTACTGGCTTCAGTGTGAGTGTGTGGTCTGGGAGAGGATGGTGATTTGTATTGCATAATGTATGCGTAGCTGCCTCTGAGTTTTGGGGAACGTGTCATCTTAATAGGCTGAGAGTCAGAAAACCTTGGAAAACTTATCTGCGATGTCATATTTGACCCTAAAACATACCCAGGTCTTTAAATGATGTAGTCATGAATTGTAAAAGCATATTTACCAGCAACGGTTGCCGTCTTTCCTAATTTAACTTTTCATAAAAAGAAAAAGAAAAAACTTGCTCCAAACTAATAAAGGACCAAGACTGAGAGAATATGAGTCCATTACTGTACTTGGTGTGGTGCAAGGGAGCAGGCATTGCCAAGGTCCTGGAGCTCAAGGACAGTATGAAAGGTACAAGGAAAGTCAGTGGTCCAGGAATTTAATCTTTGACCTCCAGTTTAGAAGGGAAGAGCTCGTGGCACCTAAATGAAGCACATTTTACTTATTTTAAAGCTGATGTCATTAGGGAGGTAAGTGAAGCAAAAGAGGGACAGATGTAATCAAGACATATGCCAAATTGCAGGCCATCAGGCAGATAATTTGAGGAAGCTGGATTGAAGGGGTTTTGCACTTCCTTGGCACTGATTGGGATGTTGATGGGCCCAGAGAGCGAGGTGGATCAGCTGTTTGGTCGTAGTTCAAGGCAGGTGTCACCAGGATGGCTCTGACTGCATGGTGATCATATAAATAGATATAACGATACTTTGCTACAAGCCTGATTGCACTGGCTTCTTTTTTTTCTTTATCCCATTGCAGCTGGAAACAGTTATGTAGCAGGATCAGATGGAGAAGCAGGAGTGAAGCACATTATAGAATTTGGTGAGATTTAGTCACCGTGTTAGTATGGTGAAGTCAAGGAAATCACACTCAGAGATAATAGCTGAAACTATAAATGGTCTACAACATGCACTTTACATTCAAATAGTCTCAGAACTGAAATAAAGAAAATTGCTTAAATTCAAGTTATGACCAAAAATGATATTGTATGCCCAAAAAAGTAGCATCCAGGAAAGTGTGGCCTTTGAAAACATTAGTAGTAGGAAACATTTTGGCACAAGGTGGCTGTTTCCTAAAAATACCTTCATATGATGATTGAAATTGGACATGATGTCAATGTTTATGAGGAGGAACCAAGTGTTCCTGGTCTTTCTCAGGGAGAACTTTACCATTTCTTTGATTGTCATTCATTTCCATACTACCACTTTAAAAATTTAATTAAAATAAAGCTGTACAAAGCTTACGAAAGGGAGATACGGAGTACAATCAGACATCAAACAATGAGATAGATGTCAGATAGGCATCATTTAACTGCTCAGGATGTACTAAATGTTTACTTAATCAAATATTTAATTGACTTCTGTATCAAGGTAATTTTCAGAATTGTGTTTATTATGAGTATATACAATATAAATACACTTTTAATTTGCTTTTATTACATGATAGAACTTAAAAAGAAAACCATGGGAGAGTCTGGCTGTCTATGTAACACAACTCTTAACTAGTGTGGAAAAACCTCAACATCACTTCAGTATATTGCAAGATAAATGTGCTGCAGTGCTGACAATGTGCAACTCTCTCCAAAGGTGCCAAAGAGGTGAATGCAAGTGGGAAGACATTTACAGTGCGGAGCTCTCTGCAGCTGCATGTGGACAGAAATGATGATGGAGTGGCTTACACCTGCAGAGTGGACCATGTGGCACTCACACAGACACCACAGCAGGCTACTGAAGTACTGGAGGTCCACTGTGAGTATACACTCAAACTACATGCACTCAAATACATACATAAAACATGTGCATAAGAGAAAAAAATTAAATGACCAAAACAAGACATGACAGAGGTGCTCAAGGTAAAGAGTGCTTTTATGACTGTTGACATCAGGTAGGTGGCATTCAACTGAATGAGACCCCTACTCAAGATTTTCTTTGTCAGTATCTGTTTGTGGAGCAAGCTTGTTTACATTTTCAACTTCTGTAGCATTTAAAATTATTATACTTTGATTTTTCTTTACAAATGGGGTGAACCACTGTTATGTTGAATAAACTATTTCAGGAAAATAATGGGACAAAATTTATAATGATATATGTATGTGTTTTATGCTATATCCCATAAGACTGTGTCCACTCTGTTTTTCCAAGATGCTCCCCGTGTAGAGATCGTCCACTCCCTTGCAGTCCCTCAGGAAGGCCAGTATTTAAAGCTAGAGTGTGTTTCCAAAGGAAACCCATCGTAAGTAACCTAAATTTAGCAAGAGCAGTTTAAATGTGAAAAGTGCATGATACGTCTTTGATTATCTTACATGTGATCTTAAATCCCAGGCCAGATCCTGTGATGTGGACAAAGGATGGAGGTGAACTTCCCGACCTGGACAGGATGATTGTAGAGGGGAGGGAGCTCACCTTTACCTCACTCAACAAGACAGACAATGGCACCTACCGTTGTGAAGCTACCAACCACCTAGGAACTAGCAGTGCTGAATATATACTCTACGTCTACGGTGAGTTCAGAGGCAAGGCTGATGTGTGAGTAATTGCGTTTCATGTAACGATGGGCCAGAGTACAGAAACAGATATTTTCCCCAGTTACTTGTTAAACATCACTGGCAGAAGAAAGAGCTGAAAGAGGACTCTTTGGACCCCAATTATGCTGCATAGAAATAGTGGAAATATGAGCATCGCAAGCACCAAACTCCTCAGCAAAAACCAGGATTTTAATCTTCTAATCTGCATGCTGTATCAGTGCAAAGAGTGATTAGTGGTGCCATCTTTCTCAGGGAAAATATGGGCCTCAGGTGACACAAATGCCACCAACGCCTTTCCTTAAATAAACCTGTGTCCTAGATCTTCCACACACAGACACACACACCAGAAGTGAAATGTGTGAGAAAGGCAGAATTTAGTGCTGCGTTGTCAAAAATATCAGGATAAGTAATTCCTAGTAACGCCGGCGGATGTGGAGGATAAAGGAACTCACTGTCAGAGAAAACAGATAGTTCTTTCTCCTTTCCAATTCTCCTCTGCCATTTGTCTCTTGACATTAAGTAATAATGCAAAAGAAAAAAAAAAAAAAGAAAAGGACAGCAGAGCAGTGAAGCATCTCTCGTACCTCTGCTTTAGAGACTTTAGACAGCTTGTAATGATGGACTACAAAGAAATAAAACATTTCAATAAGTTGATCAATAACATATTACATTAATATTTATGTGTGCACTTGGGGGACTGTGTTATTGGCTATTTTATTTAAAGCCGATTTATTTCAAGGAAAAACATGAGAGAATATCAACAACCTTCAACTAAGCCAGAGCTAGAAACTTTTCTAGATCATGATCAAAGATCATGATTGTTCATGGTTTGTGTACAATAGCAACCAGATTAAAAAGTAATAAACAAGGCAGGCAGGACTCCTTTCAGTAGGTTATAAAGGGCTATGAAATGCATGGAGACTAAATTAGGAATATTTAAAAAATACAGATGCTACTTAAAATAAACAATCTATAAATGAATAAAAAAACCAACTGTACCATGCAGTTAGATTTAGTTATTTAAAGGTCCCATATTATGCAAAATTCACTTTTTAATAGTTTTGGAACAGTCATACTGGTCCCCCCGCATGTGTAGGAGACCCGTAAGTGTGAAACTCTTTCAGGCGCTCTCTCTCCCCCCTGCTCCACCTCTAGGGAAGTAAGCGCTGAATTGAGCGAGTTTGAAAGCGTGTACGTTATGACGTCATAAGGGACAATAACCACTCCCCACAGAGCGATGGACCCGCCAACCGGCTCTCAAAGCCCGCCCTCTAAAAATCACCTAGCGCCCAGTGTTTATCCTTTTCGGCAACCCTCGTTAGCGGACATGGCTAAGCGACAGAAGCACTGTTCTGTTTGTGGCTGCATAAATGAACACGAAAACGTTTTTTTACTTCCATCCACTGAACCCACGAGGACTGAGTGGATTCATTTTATTTTTGGAGGAAATGTACCCGGAAAACTTCCAAAGGTTTTGCATGTCTGTGGCCAGCATTTCAAAGAGGACTGTTTCCACAACATGGGGGCATGGAAAGCAGGCTTCGCCAACCGTTTGAAGCTGAAGCCAGGTTCAATACCAACTGTCCGTGACACAGCTGGAGAGGTAAGAGCTGGCAGTTATTTTATCGTTTCGGCCTTATTAGTCTGATAGCTTGAAAATATATTAGCACTGTTGTAAATGTAGCCAAGTCACTGTTTCTACTGTTTGTATCCGGTGCCATTGTGCATTAGATTGATGAGCGTAGCTAGCTGTGTTCTCCGTGCGTCGCGGTTTGGGTCGGTAATGGGGGCTTCAGGAATGGGTTCCGGTGTTCCGGCGTTTGTTTATCCTTCACTACGCTGTAATCAGCGTCTAGTTACCGCTAAGGCCTAACCTGTCAATCACCTCATGACGGGCGATGCGATGGGCGGAGCCAACAGCTGAGCTGCTCCACCAGGGTTCCGCCCACCATAAACGGCACATTTCTGAAGCTGCTAAAAAGAGGGAGGTGAAGAGAAGCCGCTGCACTCAAACTGAGGGTCGATTTGTCCATACCATGGCGGAAATATTTCATTTAGATATTAATGAATGGTCTCAGATTGGGAATAAAGTGTATAATATGGGACCTTTAATGATGTTGTCTTGCTTAGGTTGCTCACTTTTATGTGGAAAAAAGTTTTAATTAATTCAGTTTTTAATTAATTAATTATACTTTCAAGATATAGATCTGGTGTAGCAATGTGTCTTTACTGCTAACCAGAAATTATAATACCAAACGTGATCAGTACAATACAACATGCCATCATAATTTGGGACTTAAAACCAGCCTTCTGCTGTTAATAAACCTAAAGTGATGTTTAAATGACAAACAAAAGATTACCTAGAGACGTAAAAACATTGGGATAAATTAAAGGAGAAGTCAGTATAAGCTGATCACCTAGTTGAGCACATGGTGAAACACTAAAATGTTAAATTTAAACGTTTTAGCTCAGATGCAGTACTTACTGTGCCATCTGAGTTGCAGAAGTAACCACAAAACCATAAGTAATTTTATTACAAACAATCAGAAGTAAATTGTTTTTTTAAATAAATTCACAAAATAGTATTTACCCACACCACCATGGTAAATAGTGGGAATGGTGTTTTCAAGATTTGACTTGTTTTTGTTCCCTGTTTGACGTAGCCAAACTGAAATATCCCTTTAAATAGAAAAACGGCCATTCTCAGAAGCCATACCTGTAGGCTATTCATTTCTCCAGGCACAGACTTTATTCAACTCATTGCATGAATAACAAGAACTTTAAGAGAGCTATAAATCAAGCTGAGACTGTAAATGTCATAAAAATATACTGTAATATCATCCTCCAGAAGAACAGCATGTTAATGGCTTGCAACTTCATCTTTTTTAGTGCTCAGTAATGTGTTCTTACAGAAAATTGGCAGATCGAAGAAAACACAGTAAAATTTCAGCATTGTACAAAGTAATGTCTCTAACTCTGACTTTAATACAATAGATAATGTGACTTGTTGATTACAATGAGGCAAACTAACTTCTCTTGTGTATGCCATGTGATATTTTACAGAATTACTTATGTTGTCTCAATGTTTGAGTCTCTTATTGAGATAATTGTTGTAGTTACACTTCAAAACATTCAAAACTACAAAACAGGATCAGGACTGGCTGATTATGTGGACCATCTAAATCAAATCCTTTATCAGGGCATTACCAAAGTGGAAGGAAATGCAAATTCAAAAGTGGAGTTAAAATACATGTATGCAGTGGAGCAGTGCATTTCCTGTTTCCTTCAACCTCTTTGGTTCATTAATAAATTAAATCTTTTTTGAGTTATTGAGTAATTATTACAGCTCTAGTTCAATTAGTGCACTTCTCACCCATGCTGTGGTATATGCCTGCACCTAACAATTCCTTCAAATGCCAGCTGAAGCGAACAGCAAGAAAAACCAATGCACATAATGACGGCGATGATATTAAACTGACTATTTCTGTACCACAAAAAAAGACTTCTGCGTATGGGAGGGTCAGAGAGTCTTATTCAGATTCATTACTTGTTCGCCTGAAATGGCATCGAGTCTGTTTCTATCCTTCATTAGTGATTAGCACACCTTTTAGCCTTTTACAACTGCCTCCATAATTCTTGAAAAATACCTTTTTAATGGTCCCCCTCCAACAGGGAGACGTTTTCTCTCTTTCCTATTGCCTGCAGACATGCAGTAAGCTGCTCTGAGAGCCACACTGAAATGTCACCAAGACACAGAGGACAGTTAGCCTTGAGAAAGACTACCACAGCCAATTAAAAGCATCTCGCTCACTATAAAATGCCGAGTGACATAAACATTAAAGCCAAGGTGGTAGTGTAACCTCATTAACTTGGTCACACAATGTTTCAATCTTTTTTTTTTCCTTTTGCTTTAACATGTGATAGTGAGAAACACTTCCTAGCATGAGGTACTACCATTATCCTGAAGTGAGAAGTCTCAAACAGAGGATGGTAATGATGGCTTGACTATCTTTACTAAAACCAACTATTGGAAAAGAGTGTAACTGGCACACATCAGTTGTCAAATTACTTTCTTCATTTGGTGTAGTTCCGTTTTCTGTCTTCACAGACAACAGCCAACATTTGTACAATTAATTCTGTTCTTTGACTTCAGAAAGCGCCATACAAAGACAGCTATATTAAGTCATAACAAAGTAGAATTCAGGGGGCTTTAAGTTAACATATATTTGGTACTCGTCATAAATGGACCCACTTATGGCTCTTTCTCCACTTTGCCCTACTTTACCTAGCAAGGCAGCTAGTAAGTATCGTGAAGTTATTTGTTTGCGACACACACGGTGCAACAATGGATGAAGTCAAACTCGTGATTTACGAGCAAAGCCAGAGAAGGCTGTTGGCTGCAAGATGGCGAACTGCTGCTGCTGCCAGTGTTGTTATCCACAGTGACTCATCCCATGATGTCAAATTCTGGCCAACAGTGGCCTCTTACCTCGAAACATCACGATTTCTGACTCAGCTCTGAAGCTTCAGAACCTCAACGGAGTAGGTGTAAAAATGTATCTACTCGTCCTGGGAAAATCCTGATGGGAACACCTAAAAACCAAGAGGGGTGGTGTCGGGATATGCAGAAAATAAAAAAACTCCACAAACTGATGTTAAAAATGTATTTGTTTTGTTTTTGTTTTTTTTAGATATTGAGGGTTATTTTCTTGAGATAAGGGGTTGCTATATTTTGTTAATCAAAAAAGGTTACTTTCCCATCCCTGCCAGCAGTGGATCTGAAGAGCAGCTACAGGATAAAGCAGAGCAAACTTAACCCTACCACTAAAACTTAGTAAAACAAATAGAATTCCACATGCATTCTTTGGTACTGCGATAGATCCTTCACAGATATCGTGACAACTTTAATAAACAATTACATCAGGGATTAATGCGAGCATCCTACTTCCCAATACATGTCCATTTGTTGTAAATCCATGCAAGAAGTAATAACTTATAATCACATTTAAATATACAACCTCAAGTGATGAGAGCAACTGTGTAAAGGAATGTATTTTAACCCCGGGCATGGTTACTTTCTTACCTGAACCAAGTGATGTTATTGCCTAAAGCCAACCAGGAGACAGCAAATGTTTTTGATATTGTGTTATGCTTTAATGTAACCATGGGAACCTGTGAAATGACATCCACCAAGGCATTGTAAAAAGACCTCTAAACTGTACAAGTGTTTTAGCAAAGTGTTGTGTTACTAACGTATGTTGGTCTCCCACAGTTGGAAGCGCAGCATCACCTCCTATCCTCCTTTCAAGGAAATTGTGGCTCCTTAAACAGTAGATTTAATAATGATGTCTGGTGCTATGTAGAAACACTTAGGTTAGCCATATTTTCTATGTGATGGTACTTTCCTAGACACTATTATGTCTGCTTCAGTTGGAGGACTTTGTGATGGCACAAAAACTGGTGTGTTTGAGATAATGGTATCAAAATATGTAAGCTTTTTTTTTATTTCTGCAGGAAAGTCTTTCATTTAAAAATTTGGAATTTTTCCAGTCAGATTGTTTTACTAATTTTCACTTTGCTATATTTTTTCTCAAATTTACTGAAAACTTAATGATTTGTACAACTTACAGACTAATTCAAGAGGTACTTAAACATACTGTAATGGTATTGTGAAAACACAGTACAGTACAGTCTGCAGTTTTACAAAATAAACAGCAAGAAACGGTTTAATAGTTTTGTGAAAACAACACAAATCCTTTAAATTGTGCATGTTGTTCAGTGCATCATTTTTCTGTGTGAATTCTTTTAATTTTTTGTTACTGTTGTGTTATTATTTTTGTGTATATATATGTTTATCTGTGCCCTCCACCAGACGCCCCCACCACCCTGCCTCCATCCACCACTCCCCCCCTACATCCCATCCTTCCAGATCCTACAGCTCAATTAGGCACCCACGCCTCAGACCCCACAGTCACTGGCAGCAGAGGTATAGTAACCCCCCACGCATCTCCACAACCCCCCTCAGCATGCTACTCTGTGTTCCAACTTCCCTCTGACTTTTACATCTCCTTCTCTTTCAGCTGTTTCAAATTCTTGCCTTGATGTGAACTTTTTAAAAACGTTTACCCCTTGAGGACTGAGAGCAAACTGAGTGTGTCTGTGTATGTCACATCAATAATGACATACACATTAATGACATTATTCAGATTTTCTTACACTTTGCAAGTTATTTCATTCAAAAGTAGTCTGTTTGCGTAATCTGTCTACTGTTCTCTTGGTATTTCAAAGCTTCTGTGCCCCGAAGCATCAAAGAAGCAAATGCCATGTCCAACTGAAAATGTCTGGCCACTGGAGATGTCTCGTCACAACAACTAAATCTCAGAGAATAGTCAGTTCCTATACACATGGACTCATTGCTGTCAGTGCTGCGTATATGCTGTTTTTAAATAATCATTTTTATCAAAGCTGCTTTTTATGTACATATTATAATTATGCTATAAAACATTAATTATGGAATGATATATTTAATAGGAAAGTGTGATGATTCATAAAAGCTCTGAAGCCAAATTTCAAGGTTGTACTCTTGAAAAGCCTGATGACAAAGTTGTTGTGGGTTTAAAGTTAAAATTAACTGATGTGCAGCAGGGATTTATTGCTCTCATCCTCCAGTTAAAACCAGTGCTAAGCAAACTTTTTATCTTTCCTTTCTGAGTGCCAAAACCAACTTTAACGAGATCATGTTTTATCGAAATGTAGAACATTTCACTGGGCTTTGTTTATACTTGCCGGTGAAGCTTTTGAACTTCATTGAAGTTCAGATAACATAATGCTGCCTTCATCCTGGTTATTAAAAATAGGACCAGCTCGTTAATCTAGTATACGACAAAGTTTCTGGTAGTTTGTGCATCCAGCCGTGCATGAACACACATGAACATGAGACTGTGCCTCCCTTGGGACTTTGTGAGCTATGGGAATGTATGTGCTTGTGTGGTTGCTTTTTTCTTTCACGTTGGACTGAAAGTTATCTGCATTATCAGCAAAAATCCAAGCAAAGTGTCAGCGTGAACTAGATTGCTTCTGCTGTCTGTGATTGGATGCCATGTCTGTTTTGGTGACCTAAAGATTCTCCATCTCATGCTTTTTTTAATTTGCCCATCTATCATTTCCCCAGCTACTCCTAGGTTCACTACTTCATGATATTAAGATGGCTGACATGCTTTGCGGTGTGTGTGTTTGCATTGAAATGAATAGAACCCTCTAGAGGTCACCTTAGCATGTCCAGATGAGCTAGTTATGCATTTAAAGGAGCCTGTTGAGTTGTTTCTGGCATCTTACCAATATCCCCATGGGAATACTCTCTGTGGAGGTTCTTTGGTATGTCCAGCTGGGAGGAGACCATGGGCCAGACCCAGAAAATGCTGGAGGGATTCCATTTCCCACCTGATTCATGAAAGCTTTAGGATCCCTCAAGATGAGCTGGAGGATCTGGCTGGGCATAAAGATGTTTTGGCACCACTGCAACCTAGATTAATTGCATTAGAAATACAAAGAAGCATTGCAAACCTCTGGGAAGATATTGCTGTATTAGCTTTTTTGATGAAATCATGCTGTACAGCAGAGTGATACGTCAGCTTTTAACTGACATGCCAATTTAGAACTAACGTGCTGCAATGGGCTCTGAATGTAAAACCTTGCAAACTCATATATCATTTTCAGAATGCTTTTTGAACACATATTTCTAAATGGGTAAAGATTGGGTAGTCTGCTCATTTCTGGCATAAATAACACATATAGTCATTTTAACATACTTTACACTGTATTTTCTCTCACAAAATGTTTAGTTTAGCTTCAAATAAATAACTGTTCAAATATTAATGTTAAAGACTGAAGACGCATCTATTTGTCTTTGATCTGTTCATTTTCTGTTCTCCCAAGCAACTTTACACATTTTCAAATAAAATGTGTGTTTCTCATCATATAGATCTAACTTAGAATACCTCCAGTCTTGCTTCCTTTCTTTCACTCCTTTCTTCACTGCTCTCAACTTCATGGTGTTCCAGAGTCCCCATCTCAGAATAATTTCTCCTCATCACTGCTGCTTTCTGTAAATTACCATCTTTAAAGTCCCACAGGAGTCCTGACTCCCCCACTACTTTCCCTTTGCTTTGTCTTTGTTTCGCTTTTTTCTTTCCTCTCTGCTTCCTCTCTTCTGCCCTCACATCTCTCTGAAGACCCTGTTAGATAACAGGCTTCCACACACTGTAGGATGTTCCTCATCAGTGTGCCTCAGTTCTTCTCTGATGTCTGTTTGTGTAATGCAGGGACACAAGAGAAACCGAGCTTCTCAGTGTATCTTCAGGGAATCTAAATATCAGACTCCTTCACTGCATCCCTACTCACAGGATACCACACTATCTGTTTTCATGTGTCTGCTTGATTTATTACCAGGATTTTTCACAAGCTCAGAATGAAAGCAAACAACTGTGGCGCTATACCGACCCCCATGATGTTTTTGTCTCTTTCATAAAATTGTCTGTATAGAGGAAATGCGTACTATGACTTCAGCACTGTAGTCTGTATGTGCAGTGCATCATCATATTACCTGTACAGTTCTCTGGGTGTCTTGTCTTGCTTATACTGGACTTGCATCTTCACCAGAAAGCACGAGATAAACCCAAATGGAGCTCAGTCATCTTCAAGGAAAATTGGTTTTGGAAGTGAGGCAGAACAGTAGTAAAAAGGAAAAGCAGTGACCGCTGTCACTGATGTTTCACAGCCTAAACAGACACCATCAATAGTTTGCTGTTTGAAGTTAGTTTTCTGTCTTTTTACACTTTTCATGTAAAGATGACCCATGACGAAACAATGAGAAACTGCAACATAAACATTATTGTCAACAGTGTTCATGCTATTAGTATCAGATAGCATTGATGATGATAGAGTCCTTACTTTAGGTAAACTGAACTTTGGCTTCTGAGCGTTCTCTGTACAGTCTATGGAAAGAGGAGGTTTGGGCGAATCTCTGTTTTAAAGCAGGGTTTCCTCTCAGGGTTTGGACTCCCACATGAAGTCTTTGTCATTTGTATTTTTAAACTCACAGTAGATATTTTTTTCTTGTCTTAAGCGTAATGTTTTTGAAAAAGGGCCAGCCACTGCCATTAACACAAATTCAGTAGAGGTCACCAGTGGTGAAAGATATACCCTGACCCAAATACTTTTCTCAGGTTCATAAATGTGTTTCTCATACTCTAGCAGGCTGTAATATCGTGTTACAAAATCACAGAGAATGCTGTTTTATTTTAAGCCATGGTGGTAACCCAAGTGTCGCAGTTCCTTCCACTAAGACAACTTAAGAGATGTTTGTTTACTTCAGGCTATAGCTTTGAACTGTGCTTTATCCCTTTGGACTGTTGTAACTTTTATTGTACATATCTTTAACTTTCCAGCTTCTTGGTGTTAAAATGTAATTCATAACCAAGCCCCAATAAAATGAGTTCTTTTTCAGATTCAAGAGGACAGGCCCTGTTAGATACTATGGTAGCTATGGTACAAAGAGAATATGTTGCTGCAAGAAAAATATACAGAGGCACTATCATTAGGCTGTCACAGTCTGGACATTTCAAATGACAATCAAGAACAACACAAGTAGTTGTAATTAACAGATTCAGTGTATTCCCTAATTTATGTTACATTCTTATTCGTTTTAGATGACCAGCTTTCCCATTTTGACTGACGGAATGCAGAAAGAGATTCTTTTATTTATTATTGAGGTTTTAAAATCAGCCACAAAAAGTCTGACATTCTTGGGCTTTTTATTTGTTTTCCGGTATGCTGAAAATATTTTCTAATTCACCAACAGATATCTCCAAAAAAATCTAAAAGTGAGAGAAAAACTGTGTTATAAGTTAAAAACAAAGCCTGAAATGTTCCTCTCTACTCCCAGTAAAATGGTTTTATCCATGTTAAAGGATTTAATATGACCTGTATGATTTTGTCATTACTCCAATTTTATGTCATATTTGGCTAACATGGTGACAGATAGTATGAGGACCCTACATAATCCTGCACCATTTAATAGAAACATTTATTCATTCATGTTGGAATAAAGGTGAATAAATATTTAACACTATAGACTCACCAGCTTGAATTGGAAATGTAAACTTCACGAAAATCAGTGCTTCAAATTCTTACACTTGTTGACCTTTGGAGTGTAGCTAGTGTACAGGATTTCAAAAGATTCCTGTTTTTCATCCATTTTGTATACTGCATGGTCTGATGCAAACCTGCAGTCTGTGATTCACTTTATTAATGAGGTGCTGGCAGGTATGCTCAACACTCACACTGCTTCAATAGCCCGGCCAGCCTTAATGGCTATAATAACTCTTTCCCTAAGTATCACAGGTCTACGTAATGGACCTTCCCTTGCACGAACACACGCACACATATACACATTCTTTCCCACCATCAGCGCTGGGTTCTCTGAAATTTGCCAAGTGTCTTTTCCTTGCTTGCAAATTAGTTTTGACCTTGTGATGCTTAAAGGTTGAACCATGCACAAGGGTTTCTCTGGTGTTTAAAATATTTACCATTCACTCCTGATGATCAGCATTCGTGTGGCCAACCCCAGCCCCAGTAGCCTGTTATTGCTGCAGAATAAGGACCCACTGCTGAGAAGCCAGCAATTATTCATGCCTACTGTCTGTGCCTGTGGAGAGGAACAGAAGAAAGCTAAAATAATACCCATCTACCACCTCACAGAGTAAAACTTCTCTCTCTTAAGGCCTAGTAGTTTTTCCCCAAAAGGAACTCAAGATAAAAGTATAGAAATTCTTGAGATTTTTAATTGAAGAGTAGATCCTAACATGGAAGATATTACCACTTTGTCTTAAAACTGATAACAAGAAGCTGGTCCCTAATCAAAATCTAAACTGTCAAAGAATCTTACCATGATAATCCATCCACCATCATCTTCTTTAGCCACAACAAAAAACAAAAAGGACCATTCATCTCGTCTAGAAGTTGATGACAATACACTTCAGCAGCAGAACAAGGGACTGGTGGGGGTTCAAAATTTCTAATTAGTAAGTGCATCACTCATTATAAAATATATAAAATGGGACTTACAACTACTGACATCTGCTCACAATGCACCATGGGTGTTTCTGAAAATATTATCATGCAGACTGGGTGTGTACACCTTTTGGTCAACAGTTACACAAAGACTTTCCGATGCTCTGAGCTGTAGAATCTTCTCTCCCCATCCTTATTCCTGCTGGGAGACCTCTTGTTTTAGATGCCATCTTTTCCAGTGTTATCATGATGCGTCA
The DNA here is from genome assembly GCF_017639745.1 of Melanotaenia boesemani. Classification (NCBI taxonomy): domain Eukaryota; kingdom Metazoa; phylum Chordata; class Actinopteri; order Atheriniformes; family Melanotaeniidae; genus Melanotaenia; species Melanotaenia boesemani. The sequence continues at coordinate 10,870,831 of NC_055696.1, forward strand.
AAGCAGCCAGTCAGGATGATTTTTTGTCCGAGCCTGTGTTGGGTTGGAATTGTGGCACATTTATAGCACCGTACTCTGTGAGCATGTGCACAGGTGTGAATAAGAATAAAACTGAGGGGGGAGTTTTATCAGCATACAACAACAAAGATAGGAGCAAAGACGGAAGTTTATTTGGAATTTTTGTTTGCTCAGATGAAGTTATTCTTTGAGCAAAAAACTCTCTGCTCACTCATGAATGAGGCACAATAATAATGCCATAAATGTAAAAGAGGTTAGCTTTTGGTTATGATCACATGGAAAGATCACAGCAGGAAAAAAAGAACATCAGCATTATTGTTGACTGTATGTAAGGCCTCTAAACCAAACACACTTTTCACTAATTTTTACCACTGTAGCCCCTGTGACCTTACTCTGCACCTACCGGATGCATTGCTTTATTTTCTGAGAATGTGCACAAGCAATGCTTTAAACAAAGGCAAAATATGCCTGATAACTGCATGTATGCATATTTAAAAGCAAGTACAATATATTCTCCACCTTATTGTTAAGAATGAAAAATGGAGACAATCTTCCATCCATTTCCCATCATTTCCCATGGGAAAATCCCAGTTTCTTGCAATCTTTTTCTTGGATTTTCCAAGACAATCTGTCCTTTTAAAATATGTTTTCACTGACTTCATGAAATGTGCACATATAACCAAAGTTTATAATTTTTTAAATTTGATTTGACCCAAATATTTTTAAACCCATAATACAGCTTTGAGAAAGAAATGTGTGTGAGGTCAAGCATGTATGTGGGATAAATTAATTATCAATGATAACAGGGTCAAAAATATTTTAAAATACAGCTGTTTTTAAATCTACGCTGACAAAATTAAACATCCTTTGCAAACTGGAGAGAAAAAAGAAAATAATAAAATACTTTTCACGTCTGCGAAGAATACTAATATTACCATTAACCTTCATCTACTGCTGTTAAAACTGTGTTGGCTGGTTGCTTTCCTCAGGTAATATTTTATGACTTTAACCCTACATTCACCTTGAAGCTTCTTAAGAATGAGCACCAGCCTTTTGTGAAAAGTCAATAAGAAAAGAGACAATTTTAATTCCTCGGAGGGATTTTGTAACTGCTTTATTACATTGGTATTGATCTTGTTTTAAAATGGAGGACACAGGTTAGGCTGTCTGATGAGCAAAGGACATAATTTCTTAAGGGCAAGTATCCAGGGCAGCTGGTTAGTTGCTGTCTTTAATGGTGAAATGGTTAAATATTTGACAGCACCGACCCTCTGCTCTCCATGTCTCCTTCCATTCCCCACTCTTTACACCATAAAACCGAGAGGCACATGAGAAATGAAAACATAACGCAAAGGTCTTTCCACTTATTGTTGAGGAAATTTATTGATGACCTGTCACATTAACTTGCTTTGGGGAAGAGTTATAGCAACAATTTGGAATAAAGTGTTAAACCCCCCCCAAAAAGGAGAAATTATTAAAACCTGAGGCAAGTATTATGAATTATATGTAATAGCCATTTTCTTTATTAAATCTCAATAGCAGAGGACACTTTTAACAGTCTTAAGGAAGCAAGACAGTCTAAAGTCTTATTTGGTCATTTTTATCTTCTCATCTCATGCAAAAAAATTTTAAGCTTGACATCATCTCTATGGGCTGATAAATATGTTACTTTTGTTCTGTATTTGGTTTGCTTTGTGCTCTTCCTCCTTGTCTGAGAAATCCTCAGAAGCTGCAATGATACAGTTATGATTAAGTTACTGCTAATCTAACAGAACCGGTATGTTTCTGCTTCTTTCTTTGTTGTGCTTTATTGCTGTTTTTGAGAGGTTATGGATTTTGCAGAACAACAGCCTGCTTTGATAGATTCTCGTGAATTAATTATTATGATTAATTATCTTGCTGCGCATATTATTTGATGCAGTCACCCTGCTGACCACAAATTCTTTTCACTTCAAGAAAAAAAAAAAAAAAAAAAAAAAGTAGGTGGTTGAATATTCAAGATAGTGTCCACATGTGGGATTCATTGAATGATTCGCCAAGGTAATTTGTTTTTAAAATCTAATTAATCCACTCTGACCCAGCAAGCAGTGTGCAAGGACACACACAAACACACAGTTTGGTAACATCTCCTCTTTTGTGTCTTTCCAATTCTCTCTAGTGTTTGGGTGCAGTATTCAAAGGCAGAGAGAATGTTTTTTGGTTCTCTGTTGCTGTCTTAAGTGTACCTTTCATCCCAGCTATTGAACTACCATCAGGGGGGTCATGTATAAACGCTGCATATGCACCAAAATGTTATGTAAGCCACGTTCCATGCAAACGTCTAGATTTCCAAAAAACAACTTTGCATGGCTCTGTGTGCACCGCCCTGCAAAATTTTCAACCTGCCAGGAGAGTGTGCGCACCTCTATACTCTGAAATGTTACTGTAAACTTCACACATTTGAGCTCTGATGATTTACACCTGATCAACAAAACTAAACCACACTGAACCTCATTTCCCTGCATATATATAATGCCTTAATAAAATTCCACATCCTAAATGTAAACTGATCAGTTTTGTCTGTTTATGCCACGTGAAGACGTTAACACACATCAATGAGTGCTGACTGTGTAGCGTACACACATTCACTCTAGAGGTCGGACTTTAAAAGGTTGATTAGGATTAATTAATTACACCTTAAAAAATTATGTTTAATCGTATTTTGCAATCCAAGCAATACAAAACGTTTGTCAGTGCACGATTTCCTGGTACACCGGTTAGACTGATGCATACGTCAGAGCTGGGCTAACGCAGTGTTGCCAGCTTAGCAACTTTGTTGCTACATTTAGCGAGTTTATAGACCCCTCTAGTTAATCTTTTTTAAACAAGCAACTAGCGACAAATCTATGGACTTTTTCAGGAGTTTTTGGAGACTTTTAGAGACTGATGTGATCCTGCTCTGGCTTACAGTCAGATGTTAATGCCCATTAATGAAGAGTGTGGACGAAAAAAGTAAAAGTAAAAGGGTAAAAGTAACATGTTGTAGACTCCTATTTAGAGAACAGCCAGAGCTGTTCGTTAAAGTACTTAAAATAGCACTTTAACTTTAGGTCTCTTCAATTTTGGCCAGGGATATATTTTTTGATTAGGAACAAAGACTTGATACAGGTTCCTAAATGTATAATTTCTCTGAATCAGTCGTTGTTTTATCTTAACTCCTGCATGATATTCCCAGCATTTCTCTGGAATTACAGTTCAGTGTTGGCCAGTATGTGGTCAGATTGGTCTCCCTCAGCAGCTAAGGTTTGCGGCGTTTCAGAACTGTGTGCCTCCCATGGCGTGTCTGTGACACTACGCTCAGTTTCCACTTTCTCTTAAATGTGTTGGCAGGTAGTCAGAAGGTTTATCTGATGATGGAGGGTCTGTCATCTCTGAACCTCCTCCCGAGGATGCAACACTCCACCGATGTGGCACATGTTAAACTATTATTCATTTGGACCGTGATGGTATGATGTAATATTCCGATCCAGCTGCATTTGTGTGTGATGGAGAGATGACTGTTAGCAGGTTGTAGCAGTTTTGACTGATTTTTTGTTTGTTTGTTTTTAATTGGTGTTGGTTACAGCCCACAGCAGTCTGTGTATTGGTTTTAATAAATCATAAACAACACTGGATCCCACTTCTCAGCTCCTTGTTTAGAGACTGCAGCACTATCAACGGTAGATCGATCATCAAATAAAACAAAATTGCATTACTTATTTTTAACTCTATACATGTACTGCTGGTTTGTTCCACATTATTTGATCAGTTTGTTTTTTTTTATAGCTTATCATGCTATGACACTGAAAGGAGAAGAAGCCTTACATTAGTTAACAGTACAACTGTCAGAAATCAAAGCAAACAAGCACTAAAATAGAATTACACAGATTGCTGCACTACACCTACAAAACTATTGTATTTAAGTAAATCTGAACACATTTAAATTCACTTAGGCTGAACACACGCAAAGCATGCTGGGAAGCTCTGCCCACCTATCTTTAACACGCTACCAGTGTGTGTAGGCTATTTTATCTTTCCTCCACCTCTGATTAAACCATCTCAGTTTCATACTCTGTTAAATTATTCTTCTTTTTTGATGTTTAAGTTTGGCAGTGGGTAGAGTTACACTAAAAGTAGGGGATGTAGTTACACTTTACTAGGTGAAGTTGCAGCCAGTGAGTCTTCCCCAACTTTCCGAGTCAGATATCGGACTTCAAGGGGCATTCTTGTTGCATTTTCCACTGAGAACTCCGAATACATTGTCTCTGTAGTTCGGTATCTGGGGATGTGCAGAATTTGGTTTGACTCTTTCTCTGAAAGGCAATATGGCTCCGAAACTTGGATACATACTTTTCATTAGCATTATTTAAAGTGGCTACTATACAAATGGCCAATATTCTTTAAAAGAAAAAGAATTTATAGTTTGGATTTGTCAGACAACACGACTTTTACACTTCATCCCAGTCCATCTTAAGTGATCTTAGTCTTAAAGAAACCAGCAATGTTTCAGGGTATTATGTGTTTGTTTGTTTGTTTTGTTGTTGTTGTTTTTGTTTTGTTTTTTTTTGTTTTGTTTGTTGTATTTGTGTGTGTGTGTGTGTGTGTTTCTTTGTTGAAGTGAAGTTGACTGTGTATATACAGCTCTGAACTGTTTACTAACCAAAGCAGTGAGTTCCTCAGAATCATTTCTGCTTTTAACACAGAGCTACCCCAGGGCCTCAAAATCATGGCTGTTCAGTGTTGGTTCTTGGCTTGTGAACAAAGATTTCTCTAAGTCGTTTAAAGATGGTTCTCTGGCTGTGGTGGCTTTTATTTAACAGTAGCTTGGAAGGAATGGGCTAGATAACATGCAGAGAAGGACCACTGGCAAGGATTTTAACCTGAATCTGTAGCCCTGCTCAACCAGTTATGTACAGTTTAAATTTTAATTTTATGAACTTAGAGTAAAAAAAACAAGAATTAAACTAATTGTAAAATTTCACTGTAAAAATACAGTTTAGACCTGGGTATTACATGGAATCTTTTGTTTTATTTTTTTTTTATGTTAAATGAAAGCTATAAGCATGAATAATATTAATTCAGTCTGTTCCCAGTGCGGTGACTTAAACCTGAGTCCTCCAGCGACGAGGCCACCTCTTTAACGTCTAGGCCAACATCATGTGTATACTACAAATGCAGTATAAATGAATTCACAGTAAAACAACCGAATATCAACAGTATTAACCTTAAATGTAGATGTTCAGCTATTTTTTAATTACGTTTTAGTGAAATTATGATGAATTTGAAAATGGATTTATAACAGTATTTTTATGTGAAATGAAATATTTCTTTTTTTAAAATGAAGATCTTATGCATTTTCAAAGTTGTGGATTTTTCATTTAACATTATACATGTCAATATGAAGTCTATTTTGTAAACATACTGGTATTTTTCTGTATAAAAAAATACAGGAAAAAAATTGTATTTATATAGTCCGGACATAAACACCATCTTTACTTCTAATACACAGCCTCTTAGAAAAACTGCTTGTTTTTTTTTTTTGTTTGTTTGTTTTGTGTTGTTTTTTCCACCATTATATAATTTTTGCTGACTTGTTTCTAATTAGTCCCATGAGCTATAAGGTGAAGAGCATGAGCCACCAATACGTTTGTGTGTTCTCCATGTTTCTGCAAGGATTTTGTCTGGAGTTTCCCATCGTACATGTTGATGATCCCAAGCAGACCACAGGGGTGAAAGTTATAGATTGACCAATAGCATGAGTCAGCATGCTGTACAGGCTGTTTTTAAGCCTTTTTTGCTATTGTCCAAACTTAATTAAAAATGTATTTGTGCACTTTTTCATTTTTGAAAAAATAATCAAATATCAATATTTTAGTTGATCGATTATTGTATTTTGTTTTATTTACATTTATGCATATGGATGTGAGGATTTGGAGACATGTAGTCACAACCATGTTTTGCGTCTTGCATGAAAGTTAGTGCAATGTTTGTAGAGTGAATTCAATATGTATAAAAGTGATCGTTAGTTTTCTTCTCTTATATGTGCTTACCCTGATGGCCATTGCTAAATTTTTTATTAATTTTTCCCAAAACAAATACAATAACTCTCTTTATCCCTGACCCCTAAACCAGAAATTATATTTCACTTTATAAAGTTTATATTGTTTGCATATGTCTACATTTAGTCTGTGCTTTTATCCAAAGTGGCAAACAAGAGAAGAACAATATTCAAGCTTTAGTCATTAAGTAGCAGAACAGGTAAAGAAAAGCAAATGATTGTAAGTTAGGTGTGCTAGTGTGATACAAGCATAAAGAGAGGATGTTTTTCTTGGAATAAAACAATCCGGGCCCATTTGTGAGGCCTTTACTGTGCATATTAACAGAGCATTACAGCTAGTATATCTAAGGTGAGAGATAATCATGGCTTTTGGTGGCATTCTTGGTCAAACAAAAAGCCATTGTGGCCCATACTGTAAAAAATAACAGGTACATCTGGGTATGAAGAAAAACAGTGATATTAGAAGACGCAGGCGTGAATGATCAGACCCAGGGAGGTGGTGTATATTTGAAGAGAAAAGGACCCAGCACCAAGCCTTAGGGTACCCCTGTGGAGAAGCAGTGGCTTGCTATGATACCATGAAAGATGCTCAAGGTACAATAAAACCAACATTGTGCTTAATCTATGATGCCCTTTACATTATACAGATAGTAGGATGCCATGGTTTTCAACTGATAGGGCTAGCACAACAAGAACTCAGGACTGAGCTGCAGATACAGCTCCAGCTACCTTTGAGGCCTTCGCCACAAACAGCAGACCGGTTTTAGTTTACGGTACACTTCTAAAAGCAGGCTGATTTTTTTTTCTTGAGAGGTACCTCTTTAAAAGCTGTTTTTGGTAACTATAGAATGGAAGTAACCAAACTTGTCGATCACTCCCAAGATGGCGAAAGCATTTTTTAAACATTACAAATTTAAAAATTACAGTTGAAAACAGATTTTAAAAGTCAAAAAGAGCTGGTGTGTCACATACAAAGTATAAACTTTAGTTTAATGGACAGCAGCTGGTTTAGTGAAGCAGGTAGGAAGAGAGACTCATTTATCTTATAAACCTCATGACAACTTTGTTTGAATGTCCTTGCAGCTTCAAAAAACAAAATTTCATTGCAAATGATATTGAGTCCAGAAATTTAGGCTGACATCTTGATTTCCAGGTTTTTTTTTTTTTTTTCTATGTTTTCTATTTTCTGTTCAAGCTTAATGATGTGCTCACAGACATGTTCACAGATTCTACAGACACAAGGGCACCATAGCGCTTTAGGCCTATGCCTAGACTAGCCACTACTCTATTGATCTGAGTAACAGAACTTAATGCTTCACAGAGCTACATCTTAAACAGTGAAGGGAAAGAGCACAATCCAAAAGCAAAAAGGGGTGCCTGTGGGGATGAATTTTAATATTAAATAAATTTAAAGCCAAGGGGGAAAGAGACAGAATGACTGAGATGTGCGTGTGTTAAGTAGCAGTGTGGAGATGGTATTTGAACAGCACACTAATATGATGAATTAAAGGATGCTGTCAGGTCACTTCTGACTTTTAATATAACAGATTATTTTAGATGAAAAGAAGTGTTGAGGCTGATATATTGTAAGGCACAGGAGATCCCATGATAATACTCTAGACAATGGCAAAAACCTCTTGTGAAGATTGTCAGACTGATAGTGTTTTGTGTATACATGCTTTTGTTTGACTAGATTCTGTAGCAAAACAAATGTACTATCTAATATTGAATGGATTGGAAAGCTAAAGGAACAGATGAAGTATGTTTATAGCTGTAGTTCTACAGCTAATATAGGTTAAGGAATGTTGAGACCCCCACTTTTTTTCCCTTCACCATTCGCTACTGGATGGTATGATTTCTCTAAATTGCATTTCCTATCAAATCAAAATGAAGGTTAAAAGGCCATCTGAAAATTTTATAAAGGGTTTAAGTCCATAAAATGTACTTCAAATTATATTGTTTTCGTCTTCAGCTATTATACAACCTCTTAAAAACAGTATCACAGTCTCATATCTCGTCACAGTAAGTCCACATGGAGCCAGCAGGATAAGATGAGGAGTTAGTGAGGCATTTTAAGAGGAAGACTTGGCTCTGTTCAACCTAGCAGTGGCTCACATAACACCTTAACCCCTTTTAATTTATTAAACAAGCCCAGCTCACAAGGGCAGGCGGCAGGAAGGGTATTATAAATATTAAAGGAAGAGTTTGCTCTGCCACGCTCTCATATTAAATCATACAGAGAAGAATGTATATGTCCTTATTAAAAGATAATGTGTTCAGGAGTCATAAAAATGTAAAACCTACCAGGAAAGACCTCTCTCTTTCTGTTTTTGTTCTTATCCCTCTTGGTCCAAATGAATTGTCTGTATTTTTGTATCTATCAGTTCCTGCATGTTTTCCTTTCTCTGTCTGTCTTTGTAAACTCGTACAATACATCATTCTTCCCCAAGTAGCAATACATTACAGGGACATAATAAAAGAACTGCATATGAAGTATTTACACATTGTAAGCCAATGTGATGTTATGTCTCTGGCTTTTACACTGCTTATTTATCAAGTTAGTAGATATACTTCTCTGAAAAACATCTTTATTTGGCTTGAAGCATGCTTAAAAAGGTTATTCCATCACTTTGGTATAATATTCCGACTACACTTTTTAATTCATTATTGTCAGTTTTAAACTCTTAAAGCAGCATTACTATGCCAGATTTTCACCCTTTGGCATCCTCTTTTGAGACTTAATTCTGCATCCGTCTTGCATCCTGTCTCTTCTCTGAGCTCTCTCCAACTAGTAAAAAAACACGCTGGTGTTGGCTTTTGTCTTAGCTCTTGTTCTGTCACTTTCTCTTTCTTTTCTTCGCTTCCTTCAATAATGTCCTCTTGTGTTTCTTCGTTGAATCGGCCATGAGATGCGTTCAGAACAGCCAGTGTGTTGATATCCACCTGCCGGTGTGTGGCACAGTGACACAAAGCAAAAGCAGCTGTAACTTGATGCCCCAGGCTAGAAAAAAATAAAGTTGTGAAGTGTTTTTTCTCAGCCTGCTGCAGGGCAGCAATAGCTACAGCAATGTGCTTAATCAATGTCAGTGGGCCATCAAAATGATACAGAAGTATTATGATTGGAAAGTTAAATGGTCAGCTTTGGTTTTTAAGTAATATTGATTTACATGTTGTACTTTATAATATTATATAGTTTGTAAATAATAAGATAATCTATAGTAAACAATATGTTAACGAATAATTAAGCAAAATACCTAATGGACTTTTTATAGAATTTTTTAAAAATATTTTTTTAGTTTGTGGACTGCAAACCGACGTCTCAAGTCCTTTCAAATTCCTTCTGCTGTCTTTCTTCAAACTCAGCTTCATTAAAAAAGTGTCATTTTTGTAGTTGCCCAAGTTTTTACAACTTATTAGGGTATGCAAAATGACTCTCTAAATAATCACCAAAACATCATTGAATATTTTGCTCTTGGAAATGGTTTGAAACTGTGATATCACTGCATTTAGGATACCGTGGAGTATCTGTGAGCATTCGGAATTAAATAAACATACAGATAAAAAGTGAGGATCAAGTGGATTATCCTGACTTTTTAAAACTTTTGGCGCATATTTTGCCTTGACTTCACATGTCCTTTGTAATCTGTAAAAGGATCAGACATTTTCTAGAAAAAGTCAGCAGCTTTGACTCTCACTTTACCGTTTTACACATTCAACAGGCAGCAGAAATAGACCAGGCCAGGAAGTGTGTATGGTGGTTAACGAAAACATAGGCACACACCGTTGTGACAGATAGAGGTGAGAAGACACAGTCGTGTGTAACTAAACGCCCCAGTCCTCGCCCTGCTGGGTCCTGCCCAGGGAACATTCCTCTGCTCTCTGCTCCACTGACCAAGCAGAACTGCAGCACAGTGAAACCACGCTACTCACATCTGTGTCTATGAGCGTGCGTGTCGGTGTGACCGTGTGTTTGTCCACTGGGAGGCATTGAAGTGTGACGGCCTGGTCACTCACACCATGGAGACTTATGAAGCGAGAGCAAGCCAGCTGTTCAATTTGGCCTCATGGGCAGACAGAAAGAAAAGGAGAATACTGAAGAGAAACTGAGTCAATATATGACATGGGCTGTATGCATAACCCATCCTCCTATCCCTGCTTTCCCTGCTCTGACAATGCCGGATTAGCACACATACAATCAAGTATAGCACATAGAAAGTAGCAGGGTTGTATATATCATGCCATGACACTGAAAAGATGATAATTAGATTGCATTCCTGTAATTTCTCAGCTGTCGTGGGATGATATTAATAACACAGGATATTCCATTGCCCATCACTTCACTGCTGTCACTGTCGACTTGAAGATTTGAGCACAGTGGGTTCTTACGCCGTGAATGCATCTGTGTCCTTTCCCTATTCTTACCTTGAAAATCAGACTGAGGAAAAAGAAGTCACTCTGAAAACTGTAAATAATCTCTTGTTGAAAGAAAAGAAAACCTTTTATGGTGTTTTGCATGAAGCACAAACAAGCATTCTTCAGTCTTTCATGGCTCTACTATCATCTATGCTGCATATCAACCAGCTGGGGACCAGTAGCAACTCTCCAACATCTAATTCATTTTCCCAACAATAATTCGTTCTCTCAAAGAATCAGAAAAAGACTGATCTTTCCTTTTTTATTTTCCATGTGATGATTTATTTACTGTGTACAACTCTTCCTCTACTGCCCTGGTTTGCATGTTGGGGACTCCTGCGGCACGGTGGGGGTGGTCCTGAATTATTCACTTCTATCCCCCCCTCCTCCCCAAGTCCCTATTGCATTCCCTTTTTCCTTCATTTTGCAGGGCGAATGTGTGTCTGACTGTCTCTTTGTGTCAATGGGGTGTCCGTCCCTCTTCTATCTCTGTTTTATTATTCTCAGAGAGTTGTGTGGCTCAGCTCTGACTGCATGATGTGGAAGGAGAAAGGAATGACAGCAGCTCCAAACAATCGTTAAAATAGGAACAATCTGAAAATAATCTCTCCTCTCCTCCATGCTCTGTTTTGTCTTTTCTTTCTCTGCTCCTCTGCCCTCGCTTTCTAACCTGACTAACCAACACTTTGATCTTTTTTTTTTTTTTGTTTGTTTTTTTGTCTCTCCTCAGATCCTAATGCACTGGGGCAGCATGGCACTGACCACGCCTTGATCGGTGGAGTGGTGGCCGTAGTGGTCTTTGTCACCTTGTGTTTAATCATTGTTCTGGGAAGATACCTCGCCAGGCATAAAGGTAAAAGACCAATGGACCGAAACCTGTTGAGAATCTGTTTCTTATCCTATTAGCAACATGAAGAGCAAAACAAATTGTGCACACTTAGGAAGGTTTATGTGCATTTACATGCAGCTCACATTAATAAATCATTGCGGTATTGGGGGTCAAGCAGACATGGGCATCCATCCATGGGCATCTAAATTTCTTACATCATCTTTGGATCTAAAGACAATCTGTAGCCACATGGTTGTAGCCAATGGGGATCCAAATATAAAAGGAAAAAGAAATTTTCTGGTTTAGAGCAGGGCAGACGCCGATTATCTGGTAAAACGAAAAGGTAAGGTACTTATTTTTTGCTTTTTTTTAAAGCGAATCATCTGCGTTGCATTTCTTAGACATGTTTCTTCCTCAAAATGGTGCAAAGTGTTGGGATCACTCAGATGATTAAAAAAAAAACTCTGTGTGGATTTGACCTTAATCTAAATCACATTGGCTCTGAACACTGAAAGCATCAGGGACCTCCTGTGCTCTTTGGAGGACCCCAAGTTGGGGTATAGGGTATAACCAGAGGGTGTCTAAAGTCGGTCCTTGAGAGCCGCTGTTCTGCAGGTTTTGGATGCCTGAATCCAGTTAATGGATCAACATACTTGGGCAAAAGTTGACAAAAAGCTGTTGAGGAGAGCTATTTAATTTGAATCAGGTGTGTTGGAGCAGGGAAACATCTTAAACCTGCAGGCCTGCAGATCTCAAAGGCCATCAACTCTGCGCTCAGATGTACCAAGCTTATATGGAGATATCCACTTATATGTCCAAGAGACTTGCACTCTTCCCTTCAGCTCGACACACTAATGTAACTTGTGGGCTGAATAATTATTAACACTTAAGTTTTTTGTTGTTTTGTCTTATTCATTGCTTCTCCTGATTAAAAATACTTTGAACCTTTGCTTTGATAGGCACCTCATGTCGATCAAATGAACACAGAAAAACTGTTTTTGGAAAAACCATGTATCATCTACTCCACTGACAAAGGAGGAAATAACGCATCATGAATCAACACAATTAGTTTACAACATGAGTTCACCAATTAATTAACTCAAACCTGTTTTGTTCATATACCTTGTTATTATTTCCCCTGGCTTAAAAACATGTCAGTCATCCCACTCATAATGGCAAAAATGGATGTTTGATGGTACCATATTGACTTGTGGGGGAAAATGTCTTAGATTAATTGAACACTTTTTGAGAGAAATCTAAGATAAAACGATGATTGATATGTGACTGGCAGCCCTGATGCAAGCCAATCAACCATCAAAAATCCACTTTAACTGAAAAATGCAATTCTGAACTTTCATGTTTTCAAGTTTTTCTCCATGTCGAATTAATCCATTGATAGTTTTGTAGATGGCTGAATCAACATAGTTTGTTTGCTTGATTTTTGTTCAGTGTGTCATACTCATACTGTGAACAAATTCTAGGCCTCAGCAGCTTAACCTGCTTAACCAGTGGCTGCATTATGTCCTCTATATGATTAATTAAGGTACATATAGATCCAAAATGTAGATTGTTTTATCCCTGTAAAAAACTGGACATCTTTTGTGTTATGCCAATGCTGATATTATTAAGACAACACTGACATGGCTCCAGTTTTTCATACTGTAAAAACAAAACAATGTAAATTAATGACACTGCCATGTAAATCTAATTATTTTAGAAAAAAAATATATATATGTATGACATATCTGACATATCAGGGGGATTCCACAAGATGGAAACTGAACAAAGAATAAAAAGAATAAGAATAAAAAAAAACACTTAATCAGAATTAACCTCTGATGCTACCACATTTAGCTCAGAAAGCATTAAATTACCTGCATGTGCACTTTTAATCATTGACCCCCATCCCTGATAATAATGAATAATTATTTATCTTTTTTTGCTCAATCTTTCTATGGTTTTACACACCTACTCTGCTCTATTTACATATACCACACTATCCCAGCTTCTCATCTTTCTGTTTATGAATAATGTAGCATCACTGATGTTGTCTTCAGATGTGTTTTTTTCTCTTGCCCCTGGCAGCCAACACCATGCAGAGCTGCTCAGTATTTGTTTTCCTTGAAATGGGTTTGTTTTTTCATCCCACAGGAACATACTTGACGAACGAAGCCAAAGGAGCTGATGATGCGCCCGATGCCGACACAGCCATCATCAACGCTGAGGGCAACCATGCACACGCAGAAGAAAAGAAAGAATACTTCATTTAGACTGCAGAGGGAGCAGTGCATCTCTCTCCTTTCCACCTTTCAGTCTCTGTATCTGTTATTCTCTCTTTCAGTCTCCCACTTTTCTTCTTCACCTCTGGCCACTGCCTGCTTCAAGTCAACAGGGAGCCCACAGGCAGCGAAGCTCTTTATGTATATTCCTATTAGTTTTTCCGGTGCATTTCTCTTGGTCATGTTCTCCTTTAATTATTACATCATTTCTGGCTGACGCTTTTCAGCCGGCAGCTTGCTGTTGCTGCTGGAGTTGTCCCTCTTTTCACTCTTTTTGTTTTTTTTGTTTCTTGTCATGAACACTTGGAAATCTTTATCTCTACCATGACGGCTTCTTACATGACCCCTTGTTTGTCTTTTACTCCTGTTTCTCACCATGCAGACACACAAACACATATAAAATGAAACCCCCTGTGTTCATAAACACATATCATATCTCACATCAACACGGTGCCTAAAAATACAGACGCCATTGAACTTCTGTCAATGCCTTCATGTATCGTCTGTCAGTAGCAATGTAAATGCTTTGTAGATCATTTCATTGCCTAGCTCACAGCTTTTTGATTATGCCTTGTGTCTTTTTTATTTGAATGAAGATCTGTGCTGTTTACGCCTTATACATGTCTATCACATTGAGTCTGGTACTTTTAGATGATCCACCTCTCCCAACCCCATCCCCCTTTAAATAGACCTGTAATTAAACACTTGACCCCTTGTAAGATAAGAAGAAGGTTTTGTGTAACACTGTAGCAAGGTTTGTCAGATAAGTGTATAATATGATTTTCACTATTAGGGTAGGAGTAATAAAAGGTAGTGTGGTTTTGTTTAGAGCAGAGAATACACACCAAAAACATACAAATGCTAGATAAAGCATTCCATCAAGTCCACTCAAGCAAGTATATTAAACCATTTGCTAAATCTACGGTTCCTGTGTATTAAGATCTGCTTATTCCTGCTCTGTGCAGGCAAAACACCTTCACCGTCATCTGGTCAGCTTACAGTAGATTGCGTTTCATCTAATGGGTTCAGGTGTACAGAAAGAGGCAATCTCCTCCGTTGAAAAGTTGTATAAATTGTATTGAAATTAGTTCAATGTTTCACTTTTACAGATTAGTTTCTGTTTATGTACCACTGAAGTCATTTCAAGGTTTAACAACCTCGTGAAATGTGCATTGAACCACTGGTTGTTACTACAAGATAAAATCAAGAATAGCTACAGTATGTAAAGAAAAAAAAAGTGTTCATTTTTTTATTATTATTATTCATCTTTCAGTAATTCTGATTGATACCTCATGAAGGTTGAGGTGCAGGCAGCTTTCAGCAGTTACTGGTTCATAGACAAGATTATAAATACTGATGACATCAGTTTGACTGCCACCTTCAGATGTATGTGTAACTAGTTTCTAACTGTTTAGTTAAACTGTTGTATTTCCATCTAGTCAAGGTCATTTTTTATAAACCACACTTTCATTTCATGGGATTCTCAAGTGAAAAAAAAAAAGCAAAGAAAGAAAGAAATGGCGCGAGCGTTGGGTCATACATCTGCAGGGGCCTCATTTCCGAATCTAAAAACTGGAGACAAATAGAGAAGCACAAAAAAATGACTGAATGAGTTACTGTGTTCCTTTGCCAACAACTAGATTGCCTTGGGAACGGTTCTTCTATTCAAATGGGTAGCAGAAAGATGACAAAGCTGTCTTTGATTCAGTTGTGAGAGAATAGAGCTGCAGTGCATCTTTTTGAAAATGTAAGCTTAAACATGTTTTTATATGGAAAAGAAGTTTATAATTTTCTTTTTTCTTTTTATTTTTCTTTCATTTAAAATGGTTAAAGCTCCCTGCTGTATATCGTGTCTGCTAAAATGTGGTTAATTGTGAAAACTTGCTGTTAAATTTTGGACTCCTGTATTGCTTCAAATTTGTATATTAGCCACCTTATATATTTACTTTTTATAATTTTTCACTGCATACATCTTATTAGAAGGCTTTATCTGGTCTATAATCAATATGTTTGTTTCGTGCTAAGCATGTTCATAATGTGTAAGAACTAAACTTTGGTAATACACATTGGCATGTTTATTTTATTTTATTATATATAAATATATTTTTTTTGTTTTGTTTTGTTTGTTTTCCATGTTTAATTTATTTGAACTGAATTTATCGAAGAGAGAGAGCTACAATGGGGGTAAATTCATTTTGGAGAACGATGGCTCCTTGCGTTTGTGGTGTGCTGTCAGGTGCTACACATTTGAAGGATAAAAAAATTATGTATCTACATATATATGTATAAAAAAAAAGAAGGAAAATAGGCAATTCTGTGGTACAGCTTTGGGAGAAAATTGGTGTACATTTACTGCTTGTCCACAGAAATTAAATAAATCAACCATTTTTCTTCATGAAGTTCTTAAAGTATTGAAAGTACAATCAAAATTAAGAAACTTAAGAGCAAGAAACATTACCTTCATGATGGTGGCTATAAAGTCCTGGCAAATTAAGCCAACCATAAGACAGTAAACAATTTTTAATTTTATACATATTTACTATTCCTCTTTCATCCCTCTGCAGGAGTTTGGCTGACTGACTTCCCTGTGAAAGAGCAGAAACACCTAAAGACTTAAAAACCATGCACTAATTTACGTAAAAGGAGCAAATTATTACCAAGGGCGAAAAAAAAAAAAAAAAAAGTGGGCCCAGCTGTCCCCAATTTGGTGGCCAATTTACAGCATTATGCAAATAAGGTCAGCAAGCAAGGTCTTTTTCCTGATTTCAATAATTCAAAAACTGCAGGAGTTAATCACAAGTTGGGAATTATTAGGTCGATATCAGCTCAGTTTTTAACTGGTCAGTGCTTAGGAAGGATGTAGGCTGTAAACTGCAATTACACATTTAACACTTTTTGTGCACTTAAGTTTTCTGTTTACAAGTTTCATTTTAGCATCATTACAAATCTGTAGATCCAGATTAAATCATTACAGACAAGCTCTGGTCTATATAGACCTAATCTTTTACATGTATTTGTCACAGTAATGTCATGAGGTTCTTTTTTTCTATCTGCATCAATTTATTGTGTCTTAAATCATTGATGGTGTCACATTTTCTGTTGCTTTTTAACTCTGTATCCATCAATAAAACATGTTAGGATTCTGGAGAGAGAGAAAGAGGTCTGGATAGTATATGTTAAACGAACATTCAGAATTAACTGGATCTGCAGTGAAGACTTGGTGTTGGCACTACAAATGATAAGGTGCCCTTTTGTTGAATTATGCACCCCCACCAGTGCACTGTATTTCCTATTAATTGTTAAAAATGTATGATTTGTTGTACTCTGAAAATCACATGTAAATATTTGTTTAGACATTTTTGACATGACAGTAATGAGGTGATTCATTGCGATGGCTTTTTTTTTATAATCACTAGACCAAACCTAAATCTTCTAAAGTTTGTTATTTTAACATCTTGGCTCATATTACCATGCTCTATTTTACCATACAGATTCATCTGTAGCTTTGTTTTATCTTAGTCATCTTTATCTGTTGTCGGTTGAAACTAAGCTTTAAAACTTTGCCTCCTTTATTTACAGTATGTATTGGTTTGGTTAATATTCACATGATCACGGGCCTCTAATTTCATTCAATTCAGTAATAGTACTAACATAGCTGCAGTGCCATTTTCATTGGGCACGGTTCCATTTTATGGGATTGTGTCTCTTAATTTTCTGGCTCCAGAAAAACCCCTTTTCTTCCACTAAAGGCGCACATGGTGCAGCTGAGGTTGTGCATTTATGCAGATTAAGCAGTCCAATGCTGACAGTAATTTTGGCATGAAATTGCAGACAATTTTGTGAACAATTTTCATGCTGGCAAAGGCACGCACACCCCGTTACAAAATTATAAAACCCCCTTTTTTTTCCTCTGTGCACTGTTAGATTTTTGTTAACCTGAAACAGATTTAAAAACACATCTTTTGACTTGTTACCTAAGAAGATGAAGTAATATCAGATTTTTGTTTCTGAATGATTGAATTCATTGTAAAATGGGATATCAGATCCCATTAGGGAGCTGTTTATTTGTTTATTCATCTGGACTCATCTTCTACGTTCTCATTATGCTGCACTCATTCTAAGTACATGTTTTTTTTTTGTTTTTTTATTACATGATACTAGTCTTACAGCAAACCTGCTCACAATAAATCCCCATAAGTCGAAACATATAGGTGCATTTGTGGATTAGGCTTTTTTCCAGTTTCAGGAAATTAGAGGCCTATATCAACCCCTGGTTATAAGAGAACAGGTATAAAAGAAATTGTTGCCGTGGGTTATTATCTCTATGGTTCTTTTTAACTGTACTGGTTTACATTATATTTTAATTAGTAATTTTAACGTTTAAGCCCTCCACAGCTGTGATAACACAACATGGCCTGTCTCTGTCCCACCTCTCTTCTTCTGGCCTTCATACGGCTTTGCTGTACAGTTTTCAATATTCACACAAGCATCAATCAGTCCAAATCCTCTATTGTCACATTAATGACAACCAGTGACACAGTCGCATGTAGTGATGTGCTGATTTGTTTGATTTTGTTTTTTGTTTTTTTCTTTTGCATCTCAGGAATATATTTCACTTAGATTTTCTTTTGTTTGTTTCCTGTCTTAAAATTGGGACTTGTGAGCACTTATCACTCTGCTAGTCCCCTGAATGCTGACACCATGTATTTGTTGAGTTTAAGGTTTCAACAATGTTAATAAAATTATTCAGTGATTCTTCAGTTTGTCTGTCACCTTGCTGTCGTTGGAATATGAAGTATACAGCACAGTCTTTTTTCTTTTCCTTTTTTTTTTTTTTTTTTTTTTTTAGTTGATCAATGACTTAAAACACTGAGATTTAGAAATATGCTGCAAATGAAGTTTAATCATTGTGGGTTTTTTTTTTTTTTTTTTTTTGTTTTTTGTTTTTTTACTGAAAATAATTTCATCTTGTGGTATGAACCCATTTCAATGCCTCCCTCTGTTGTTTTTTGATTCTTTTATCTTTATCTATTTTTATTTTTTGTGCAGAAACACCCTATGTCTATCAGTCTGTAGATGGAAGGTGTTTCAAGGCACTATCACTCACTAAATACAAAACATCCACAGGAAAGCTCTGTAAAGACCAGGATTAGAGCTAGACGTATGTTAGTTCTGACTCTGGTGAAATAAGTCGTTTCATATCAAGCTGTACAAAAGAGAGCTTGAATTGTTACATAGCCCCGTAAATGGAGGTGTTTCTCTCCCATTGTCTGTGGGATTTATTATTCGATTTAGAGGTTTGTATGTATGAAATCAAAACTGTTGAATAAATAGCTGCCAAAACCTTTGTATAAGCCTGAGTTTATTTAAAGTCATAATTACCCCTTTGAAAATTTCTTATTGAACTATTTCTGATTTGGGAAGGAAGCACTGATGATTCATTGTCACTACTTTTGCATTGCAAATATTTGAATTTATTTTCACAAGGATCTATGCATGCACGCACCCACACACACAAACATGTACAGACAAATGTTCATGATTTTTTTATAAACAATAATTTGTGTTGTCTTTCTGTTTCCTATCTGCACTCTGCCATTCAGTTTGTCACGAGGAACCATTTCAGCCCATATTTCATATTTGTCAACAGTCACCACAGCAACACTGAGAAAAAATGCCCCCCCCCCTAAAATATGCATGTGGCATATGCAGAATCACTAGCCACTTTGTTAGGTCTATGAAAATTCACTCAAACCAAAAAACTGAAACAAGAGTAGTCAGAGAATACCCCGATCACTGCATCTTCTCAGGATTTTCAAACCTGATCTTATGTACTTCATATTTCATTATTGTTTTAATTAGTCATGTTTGGCTAAGTACGTAAAAGTAGACCATAAACTTTTATATTGTGACAAAGTTAGAGTGAATATTTATTTCTACCCTCATTTAGATTTTAAGTCCTTGCTATCATTTGTACCCTATCTGCATCAGGAGACTGAAAATTGTGCATAAATAGATGGAAAAATTGATCTAATAAAGAAGGATATAAGAATATGAAAAAGGAGAGACTGAGGAAGGTGCAGCCAACCCTGAAAGACAGAAGGGACAGCCATCCACCTTTTTCAATGAGTCAGAGGACGATGACTGAGGGGGGAATTAGGTAATGGCAATAAGATGTCATGTTAGACTGAAGATGGTAGCGGCAATCAGCCCATCTGTCAGGAATAAATACAGCCTGGAGAGGGTTGCATTTTTGCAGCCCAGGTATGATTCTTCCGCTGATGGAAAGTGAGGGGTCATTGAAAAACTCAATTACCTCTCAATCAATTGGAGCAGTTTTGAGAACTGGCACAGTTGGAATGAGGGAGACTGGACAAAAATTGCTTTTCATGCAAAATGTTAGTTTGCATAAATGATTTTTTAGCCCAACTCATTTCGAGCAGGGTTGCCAGCCAGCATTTGCCAAAGGATTTGCATTACCTTGAGAAAATGATGTTCAAACTTCCCTAAATGTGTATAAAGTTTTTCATGTGCAGTGTAGTGCAGAGGAATAACTGGATGTATGTAAGAGAGGAGTGGGATGACAAGCACTGCTGGATTCAAGTGCATGCAATGAATAGGCACAATGCAACTATGTGAACTGGGCTGTCACAAAACCCAAAACTAGCACTGTATTTTTATACCTACATTCAGCAATCTGTCATCCTCTTGTCAAATCACCATAAATACAGTATAACATTAAGCCGAATATGTAATAATATTATAGGAATACTTTTTTCTTTTCTGTTTTCTTACTTTTTTGTATGACACATTCATTTATTTATTAGTCTCAGTTAAATACAGCACTTAAATACTTAATAATACTAACAGCTTAAAAATCTGGTATTCTTATGGCTTCAGGAGAAGGTTTCTTCAACTCATATCTTTCAATAAACATACTTCCAGTAATGAATATAGGGTGTCAATATGTTTTGTGTGAAAAGAGGACAAACAGGCTTCAATAAAAACTCTTTAGCCATTGTTCTGTATTCTATTTTATTCAGATTAAAGAATTAATTACTTAGCAAAGCCGAACTATATACAAAAAGCCCCTGAGCAAAAAAAATTAAATAAATAAATAAAACATCAGACACAAAAAAAGATCATATGATTTGCAAATGTCGATTACAGCCATAGATGTGAGTTTACTTTAATGCTAAAGAGGCCAGCAAAGATGCAGCCAGGAGGACCCGAATTTGCCACACAACAGATTATGGTGTAGTCTATATATGATGGAAACCCACAATTACAAAAAGACCAAAACAAGAAAAAAAAGAAAGAAAAACAAATATGGTTTTAGTTTATCTGTATTATTTTTTGCTTTTCTGATTTATATTTTTTTATATAATTAAATGTGTGGGATTAATACATGTGCAGTTTATGGCAAGATTACCTTCAGAGTACCTACTGAAAGTTTGGTATAAAATTTGCAAAAAAAAAAATGTTAAAATATAAAAGACACATCTTTGCTAGCAAGTCTGAACTGAGACTAAGCTAACAGACTTCATCTGTGAGACAGAGGAGACAACAATAAGGTGATAAATGATTGCTGCTGTTTTAATGTTGTTAGAGCTTATGCAAATATATAATAATTTATTTATTTTATGATGGGAATCAACCACTGCCTCAATCTCCTCTTATATAATACCTACTTACACAGGGGCAAAAAAAAAGATCATATTCTTGTTATGATTATAAAATACACATCCATAACTTTACAGCAGATCCAAGCAAAGCAGATTCAACACAACACAGAAAAAAAAGAGTTAATCAGTTATTAGTTACCAATAGCAACAACAAAACTATGCATCATGCATCCAACCTTTTTTAATTATGGTTATTATTATCAAGTCCATGTGTGGCATGATACCATAAAGCAAAATAGTGTTGTTCCAGACTGGAAACCAGACTTGGGAACAGTGGGGTGCTCTGAAGCAGTTTCAGGGTTCTTCTTAATAAATGTCAGTGTACTTCAAAATGAATCAGAAGCACATACATTGAAGGCTTACACACTTATCTAGTGTTGCTTTAATAAGCTGGATATCTTATTCAGAAAATACTGTTTTTGCTGCCAGCAGTAAAATGATAAGGGGTAACAGTGACTGATGCACTCATTTTGGATTGTCAGTGCCACGCTGCTTCAGAATGAAGAATAGTCCACCTTTTGGACAAGTGACAAGTTAAAAATGTTCATGTGAGTTGTTTTGATACAAAGCTTTGTTTAAAAAAATAAAGAAGTCTTGAAATCAGTCAGTCAAGTGTCCCCTTATGAAAGTTCATTAATGATTGAGGTGTGAAAAAGAGAGAGAAGATGTATTAAAGGGGCTCCATCCAAGTGTCACTTTCCGAATGTGCTATGGTGTCGTGCCTCTCACCTGTCCAGTCCTGTCAGTCTGAGAGAGCTGCATCTATATGTGAGGCATCAGACACGCCATATGCAAACACACACCTATTCTTTATGAAGAGGATCAGTCCCTTCAGTCAGAGCCACATCACTCTCTCTGCCTCAATGAATACTTATCTTTTTTTTCTCTACTGCTTTTCTCTGCTGTATCATGTGCTTTCGGCACATCTCATTTGCCTCCATTTCCTGCAGTATCCGGTCCCAGAGATATCTTCATTTCTTTTTAGGTGGACTCTGTTTGGAGGCTGACAGAAGGGATGTTAGTGGCTTTGATGTTCAATAAATGTGCTGACCACTTGTGACCACATCCTCACTGCAACATGACCCAGACATGCACAGTATAAGCTGTTTGCTGTGCTTCAAGATGCCATCAGGGAGAAAAAAAAACAACTTTGATGTCTACAAACTTTACTTTGCAGGAACTTTACCCGCATCAGCAACTGATATCCTCAAGCACCATTTCTTTTTTTTTTTTTTTTTTTTTTTTTTTTTTTGCTTTTGCGAACTTCAAACCATAATCTAGAAGAGATCACAGGGGTGATCTCCAGTCAAGACATTTAACAGAGACAGTGCACCATGTCAGAGAGTCATGCTGTGAATACAGATGTCTTTTAAAAGGCAAACAGTAATGTGAGGAATATGTGCCTCACCGCTGCAAGCAGGTGTTATGTCAAAATAGCATTTGGAGAGTTATTTATTTTTGCAGATGTTGAACACAATAATGTCCGAAGGCAGATGTAATAAGATTAAATAGCAGTACACAGGCAGTGTGTATTTCTGTAACCAAGCAACAGAACAAGGTTAAAATGATAAAAGAAAATGTATTGCATTAGTTGAAATTTCACATATCCATGATGTTTCATATGTACAGAATCAAGAGGGCCCCTGTTTGATGTTTTTTTCTCCCTGAGCACTGAACTCTGCCTCCCTCAGGGCCGGTAGGTCGTCTCTGGCACAATGGGGGACTGTGCTCCATGACCATGAGACGCTCTGGCTGGAGCCTTTTTCAGCCATTTTCTGGGTGTATGTGTTGTCATCATTATGCGGGGCTGGCTTGTCTGTCTTTATAGGTGCTCTTGTTGATTATCAGCTTTGTTTTTCTTGCAGATGCCATTGGTCGTTTTCTGCTTTTTTTTTACAGGTGTTGCAGCTGGTTGGCTGTTTTTTTCTGTTTTGATTCTGTTACTTTCTATCTGGTGCATCTTTATCTTCTTTCTTATGTTCACTTTCCTTTTCTCTTCTGTTAACTTGCTCTTTTTGGTCTATTCAGTTAAAAAGATGATTTTTATCATGGTTATTTTCTGCCTCACGTGCTTGACTTAGCATACATCTAACACTCATCAGCACTCAGGAAACTCTGAAACATATTCCTCAAGTGTTCTTTCAAACAAATTGGAACCCACTGCTTGGCATAAAGAGCTAAAAACCTTTAGAATTTTAACAAGTTAAACATCAATTTGTGAAAGGGAAAAGAAAATGAAACAAGAACCTAAAGAAGAAAAAGGAGCCATGGCACTGTGCAAAGTTGATAAACTGAGGTAGAAGTTTTCTTGCTGCTCATTTCTTGTGAGTGAACATATCCATTAAAGTTGACAGTCTGGACATGAAACACTGCTGTGCTGTTTCACAACTAAAGTAATACCAGCGCAGAGCCAAAACATTGCTGTACGGCTGTCCAAAGCAGCTCATTTTATGTGAGACATCAGTGTAGTAGTCTATCATGAAATGTGAACTTTATGGAGGATTGCATAGCATAAGTCTGCCTTTGGCAGCATGGTGCCATGGTTGCAGTGATACTGCTAATTTATATCTGCACAACTAATGGAGGATATAAAAGGCCTTGGGTCTGTACATTTTAGACAGTGTGTTTTAGAGGCCAGCTCCAAATTATAAGAAAGCTCAGAGGTTATTACGTGTGTGTGTGTGTGTGTCCAGGGATGGGGTGGAGTTGTGAATGGTGTTGCCTCATTAAATTACTGTGGTGTCATGGGTTTATCAGAAGCGATTTGTGCATTCTTGCATTTTTTCAATGCTCATACATATAGAGGGTACAGTTAAATACAGCCAAGCACAGACTCTACATACAGAACAAAACAAGTTGCTTAATGAGAAAATTGCATTAAAAACACTGGGTGAACCAGACCCTTCACAAACTCCCAGGTTTTCAGTTTAACTGAAAAGGTCCAGCTATATATTACAACATAAGAAGAGCAAGAAACTTGAAAGTTCCAGACACAATTGCTTAGAGACAGCATTCTGAGAACTTCCAGAGAGATCAAACATAGATTCAGACAAAGATATGAGGACTTGTAGGTGTTAAACTCAGGCAGAAACCTCACCCAGTGGTGGAATTCATCATTGCCACTGCATCAGTTATAAGAATAACAACCTAGCAGAAGCAGAAACAGAGCAACTAAGGATAAAGGTAATAATAGCCCTCCCCTGCACTCAAACTCTTCCTCTGACTTTAAGTTGTTAGAAAAGAAAGCACCAACATCCCTCAACAGATGCCAAAACTTCACCATTTTGCTGGCAAACAAGGGGAAGATGGTTCAGCAATAATCAGTGGTTCATTTTTTAAACATGTTGGTCAGACACATAAACAGCTCAGACAACAGCGAATAAGAAGGGTGGGTCTGTGACACACACATGCAGTTGTTTATATGCCTAAAACTCCCAGTAAGAACTTAACAGGTTTTTGGATGAGAAGTAAAACATCTTCAAGAACCAGAAAAAAGTCCAGCTCCTTCTATTCATGGATTTAAGGTTATCAGGATGTGGACTTTAACCGGGGTCATGATAACCCAAATATTCAATATTCAATATAAATTTTCTCTGTCTACGCTTAAAATAAGAGTACTATTTACAATCGCAAGGATGACCCCCTGCAAATCATTATAGTTCACTGGTTTCTACCAAACTTGTACACTGGCTTCACTTTTCAGACCCAGAGGCAAGATTCATCTTTTATGCTATGAGTATTAAGTTTAATTGTTTCATAATAGCATAACATGTTTTGGTTCACTGCTTATACACTAAACATTACTTATGTCTATTTATATTAGCAAGATTAAAAACAATAATAGTGTTGCAACTGACTTCCACATGATTAGGTTTAGTTGTGAAAGAATACATGGTTAGATTGAAAAAAAATATACAGTTGTAAACTATTAAGTTTAATACTTGTAATATAACATGGTGAGACCTGGCACAAAACAATAGCCTTAGAAAAAATAGTAATTTTACTACTTTGAAGCTTACTACATATTGTATTTGTAGATAAACCTTTTATATTATACAATTTTTCAGTTATTGCAGCTGGTTAGGTAGATTTAAAGGGAAAACTGTCGTCATTCTGCCACATTTATCTGCTTCATGCCTGGTGCATATCCAGGTTAGAAGATAGCAGTGACACAGTTTCTTTTGTGGGAGGGATGAATGTGCTTTGTTAACACTTATTAAGCAGGGAGCAAGCATTTAGTGTTGAGGGATAAGCTCTCTTGGCAAATTCCTGGCTCTGATTAACAAAATAGAAAAAAAATCCCCTGAAACAGCAGATACTTTTCTGCCCATTCCACTGTTCACTATTCACTGATAAGGTCAGTTAAGCCTCTGAAACACTTAAGTATTACAATCAATGTTCTCCCCTGGAACCAAGACTATCTACTTGGTTTGTTCTGAACAAAATTTCATTGTGCGATACTCTCTCACCTCAAAGCTTCATTGTACTTCCATAGTTTCCATAAAGCCAGTTTCCTAACTGAGCAAACATTAAAGATATTGTCTTGTGTATTCAGACTTTAACTAAATGTTTTTCAGAATTTCTTCACTTCATTAAAAAATACTTCAATCAACTCTGCACCACATTTTTCCTACCTTTATATTCCATGCTAAATATTTTATTGCATTCATTTATATAGCATTACATAAAGCTAATTTTGTCAAAAAAATTGAGTTTTTAATAAAATTAATATATAATTATAAGGTAAATTCAGTCTGGTTTTGTTTCTTCAAAACACAAATACTGACCTCTGACAAAATGTTTCTTTGAACTTTTGTCAAACTTCCTAAAATCCATTCCTAAAAGAAATTTGGTGCATCCGTCTTAAATCCATTGAACAGTTCCACAAATCTGTATCATAACAAGTTCAAACAGGGAAATGGTAGACGGGCACTATGCAGCTGTAAGAATGAAAAAGAGTCGGAAAAGTTATAACTTTATCAGAGGTTGTAAAAAGGTCAGAATGAAGCAGGTGTTTATAACTGAGCTCCAACTCCTCATGAGTCTCTGCTCACACATACTGCCCCTCTGATTTGGGCTGAGGTAATGATCTATGCCGAGAGAATGGTACAACTTTACACCAAGGTACTACACAGGGGTTAGGGTCACCTTTAAACAGATGTTATGGCAGGGACTTCTGGCAGTACATCAGGACATGGGTCAGTATAAGGCAGATGTTGCAGACCAGGAGGGATTTGTATGTCACATCAACTCTGAGCTGACTAAATGCTACTGTCTCTCTGAAGAAGCCTCCTGCTTGCAAGTGAGAGAGGAGGAGTCCAGCTTTTGTGCTGTTGCCATGGTGTTGCTAAGGAGCTATTGTTAAGGTCACATACTGCAAAAAAGCTCTATTAGACCCAGACTGTCTGCTGACATGTCTTTAAACCACTGTTGTTCTTTTGTTAGATAACATTCCTCTGATGTTCGCGTCTTATTTCCAACAGAGTGGACTTACAGCAACTCAGATACATATGGTTCGGAGCTTTCAAATGGAAATTTGCTGTGAGTGAATAAGTTGAATCACATTGGAAAATATTACTCACAAACATTAAAAAAGGATTATCATTTGTGTTATTGTTAAACCCCTATACCTACACTGTGTACTTAGAAAGAAAAGGTTATGTCTGCTTGTTCAGCAATAACCCCATATATTACCTCCTGAATCAAAATGATCACTAAATGTTAGTGAGAAAGAAAATATAAATATGTGACTAAATGGAAGGTGCAATAGGAATATGCACAGACTTTTTTAACTATGAACATCTTTCAACACTCTGACCTCAAACATCTTCAGACATATATAGCAGCAAATGAGAAATATTGTCACAGAACTGCTGTTCAGAAATGTGGCTGTTTATACATCCACAATAACACTGAATCCTTGAATAAATAACCAGCTTCTTTCTCCTGAGAGTTGGGTCATAAGGTTCTTGGTTGAATGTAAATGATTTGTTTGCTGACCATGATGCCTTTTCCCAGGGTTGTGAGGTGTCATTTCAACTTTTCATTATGAATATTCAACACCTTTACAGCTTATATATTTTCACCAAACCTTGGGTTACTTTTCTTCTGAAAGACATAGCTGATACAAAGAAAGCCATTTTTACCTATCCTCATTTGCCTTTTTTAACTTTTTTATGTATTTTTTGTCCTTTGGGGCAGTGCCACAATCCTAAGCTGTAATGTTTGTATTGTATTGTGGTCACAAAGCCTGGATGTCTAAGTAAATATACTCTTATACATTTAGCAGAGATTGCACAGCATTAGCATTCACAGAGAGTCAT
The DNA here is from genome assembly GCF_017639745.1 of Melanotaenia boesemani. NCBI lineage: Eukaryota > Metazoa > Chordata > Actinopteri > Atheriniformes > Melanotaeniidae > Melanotaenia > Melanotaenia boesemani. The sequence continues at coordinate 10,898,454 of NC_055696.1, forward strand.
GTTTGTGTCCACCTGAAGCAGAGCAATAGTATATAATCACCATACCTTTGGTGTCATCTCAGCCAACTCTGCAGAGAAATATTTGATTCTTTAGTTACAAATGCTCTGCCATGATCCCAAGAATGTCACTACCTGGGTCTGTTGTGTAACGGGTAGTTGCTTTATGCTGGAAAAGATCCTTTTTTTAAAAAATTATTTTAAATGTGGTGCTTTTAAGGGCTTCACTTTTCTGCAGAGAGGCAAATTTAAAAAGGTCTTAATAGAAGAGTATGTAAAAGGTCTGTTAAGTTACTCTCTAAACCTTATACAACTGCCAACAAACAGCCATTAGGGCATGTCTGCAGTGTCTGAGAACGTCTTATTTGGATTTGCTTTTTGTGGATCCTATTGCCATAGTCTATTTGATTGTTTTGGGTTTTTTTTTTTACAAGTCAAAACTGCACCGAGAGCTCATTATGACAAGCAGTTCAACATCGTGACTGATTATAGGAGAAGGCTAACTTCACACGCTAACGTGCGTTAGAGTTGTCTCGAAATTCCAAGCGGTCGAGAGTAGGTGATGTTATTACCAGGTAGTTTGTGTTTCAGCTGAACCAACTCGAAAATGCCATATAAAAACTAAATAATCACAAACCCATTGTAAAATGTGCACCATGAGAACAGCAGCCATTTTTTTAATAATAAAAAGATAATAAATTCTAAAAACACATTTGGTGAAAATGATTAATAAACCTCACTTATTGGTGTGATTTTTCATAAACAAACTCACCGTAATAAAGTAATTATCTATAACAACTCGCTGCTGTTTCCTGGGAATTCTGAGCTCAACTGGAGCACATGATAACTCCTATGTCAAACACAAATTATTCTCATTAGTCATCTTAATTTCCCTAAAACAAACAACACTTTCCCACTGATGTGGTCATGTTGGGTGAAGACTAACTGAAAATCATGACTCAAGTGAGATCGCCTCCATATGATGTTTTGCTTTAGCTAATGGTGTAACGTATTTTCACTGCCTCCTTCTGCACAAATGTGAAGGATATTTTTTTTCCACAGCTGCAGATTGTTCATCCTAGGAGATAGTTGGGAGTCATCATCTTTGTTGTCTGTCAATGTACATTTTTGTTCTTCAAGACGCTGGCAGCATAAAGAGACCCAGCAGGGGCTTGTTCTACATGTGAGTTAGATGCATAAATTCCTGAGATGCTGTTCCTGAACTGCCTTAAATGCTTTGTTTGTAGTTTGGGATTTTCTACTCTTTCCTGTCTACATCTCCATATAACAGATTTGCCCACTGCCTTTCCAGAGAGTCATTTAGGATCATCTGAGAGAAAACATACAGTTTCCTCCCAATCAAATGATTGTTAGACAGCTGACCAGTCAGAGAAAACTGGCCATAAAGAGGCAGATGCTTAAAAATATATATATAAAACGCAGTGTTTATACAGCGAAGAGAAACAAATGCACAAATAAGTAGGGAGTCATCATCATATCTGACATATTTTCTATTGTGAATTTTTGACAAGATTGTTTCATAGCAAAACAAGATAAAAAAGTAAAAAGCCAAAAGTAAAATCAAAAAAGAAGCCAGAAGTCAAAATAACAAGCAAGAAACTAAGACAAACAAAAAACCTGCAAATCATGACACATGTAAACATGGAAGTAATTACCACAAAACCGTGAACTCGCTCATAAACTGTGTTACCGTCAAAAGAGATCATTTTGTTTGTTTGTTTGTTTGTTTGGTAATTACAAGCTACTGTGTAATTAAACATTTACATGTGTCGTAATTTGATCTCCTTAAAAGCATTTTCTCTAAATAACAACCAGTACAGACAATAGTGCAATATTTCCATTCTCACATTCTTATCATAACAGGCCGAAAATAGTTTGAGCTGCTGAATGATAATTTAAGTTGATATTTAAGGCTGCATGTCCACAGTCACTGAGGTATTCTAAGTTTTTCTTTTTTTTTTTATCCTGAATTCAGAAGATATGAATTAAGTTTGTAATGCCAAAAACTTTTAAGAATCAGACTACACTGGAATTCTTGATGGTCACACATTTGTCACTTTACTTCTAATCTTTCCATCCTTCGACAGCAGACTTTTTGTCATGGTAATAAAATTAAAAACAAACAAACAAACAAAATGCGTCATGCCCCACATCCTGACACAGAATGATGGTCTGGCTGCTGTGTTGTCTTGTACAAATTTGCTGTGCTAAGTGGGGGAGGATTTGCAGATAAAAGGTATTGTTTTTTAATTTATTTATTGATCAATTAGATATTAGTGCTGGAGCGTGGTAGAGCAAGTTATGAGGAATGAGTTGTGGTAAGTGGTGATCACCCCTCCTCTCTTACCCCCAAAACCCCTTAAAGTCCTGGCACCACCCACCTGGACCACCTCTGACATCCAGCCCCATGGTGCTCTCCCTCCTCCTCCTTCTCCTCCTCTCCCCACCCACCCTTACTAATGTTTGGAGGGTACCAGGAAACGACTTTATAGGTTATGGGAAACTACTGGAAAACACAAACTTCCCCAGTGATTACTTTCTGTATGTTTAAAAAGCAAATTGTACATCATCTAAAAAAGCATGCAGTGATTTACATAAATGCCCATTGGAAAAAGTACAGTAAAATAAACAACTAAATGTGTGTTTGTGTATCATTCCTATACACTAGTCTGGAAAATGGCCTGAACTGAATGCAAAATAGCTGAAAATTAGGTTTCGCCTGTAGCGTGTTTAATGTTAAAACTCATTGAGCACAAAGAAAGTTTACCCTGCCAACAAAAGAAATACTTACAAACAATTGTGAATTAATCTTTCTGCCTAGCGAAGGGCAAACATCTTTTGTGAAGTACAAATAAGCAAAACACTTCTGCCTGAACACAGACTTTCAATAAGAACACATCAGTCTGAAACAAACACAAAAGCTCAATGACTTTACTGGAAATTAGAAATGTCAGCAAGCTGTATACACATTTTTAGGTAACTTTATTATGAGAAATTCAAACATTTGTCATATAAACCATTCATTTTTTTTTAATTGAATAGGTTCAGAATTTCACTCTTTTCTTCTTACCTTGCAGAGTGCAGAACAACGCTTTTATCTGTGGGAGTAATTGCTAATGAAGTCTTTCATCATTTTCTCTTGCTGTTCCTTCCCAGCAGCATAATGAAGAAGTTGTCTCTCAAATTCTCCTGTTGATGATTAAAAATTAAAAATGTGTTAATATTTTTAATCCACTGAGACATTAATCCAATTTTTCAACGTGCTCCCTTCACTTTATGTATTAAAAACAGGAATTCTTTTGTTCTTGTATGACTTCTTTTATGTCCCAACAGACAAACACAAACAGTCACTGTGATCCGATTTTGCTCAGCAGTGTACTGTTTATTAAAAAATGGGCAGACCGCTGAGCTCAACACCTCCCCAGTGTTTCTGAATAATAAGTATTAACACTGAACTCCTCAATGAAAAGTGGCACAATAGAACAGTGATGGTTTCTTTTTGTGTATGTGTGTGTGGTTAGTGTGTGGTACATATACAACTTCTTGCAAACAAATGCAGATGAGTTATGGTCGTATTTGGATTAACCGGAAGGCTTTGTTGTATAGCAAGTGCTTTATTAATTCATGAAACCATCATGCTGTCAGTCTTCCTTTCGGAGATGATTAATATGTCTGTGACAGAAGAGAAGAGAAGTGAATTCCCTCTGGAAAAATATGCACTATGAATCCTCTTTATCATTTATCTATGCTGTGTATTTATATAGCATGATAAATCAATTTTCATTATACTTCTAGTCACATCAAGTACCACTCTGTACACCCGACACGCCCTTTCACATTAATGCATACAAGGCATACTGTCACATGAAAACTAAATACATCCCATGAAAATGTATGACTTCTTTTAACATGTTTGGACAAGAAAATATTGAATCTTCTCTGGAAAATTTAAATGTGTAAGGAAATATATCAATATATATAGATAAATATATAAATATGTGCCAGTCTTAAAACCTGTCTCAATCATAAATAATGAGGTTTATTAAGCAAGACATTAACATTTACAGAACTTCAGTTGATCAACTACTAATGTAAACTGTTTGGTTCTTTGCTGACACAAATTAGCACGATCAGAAAAAGAGTTCTCCTATCCCTCTTGTTCTTCGTCCAACCAAAACAAAACCCCTCATTGCCTTGACACAGTATGCTGTAAACCTTCTTAAAGGTATACACTCTCATTATTTGTTCATCTACTGTTAACACTGACAAAGTCATTTTTTAAGCTGGTCTTGATCTTTCAAAATGGTTCCTTGTGTTAAATTAATTAAAAATATAATATAATACAAAATATTATACAAATTATTATTCTTATCCAAAGTATCATAAAAACACATTGATTCTAGCATGGGTCATTTCCTTACCCATTTTTGAAAGAGTGTACAGTATGGTTATTCTTGGATGTATGGGTTAAGGAAAAGAGAAGGTCATCCTTCCACCAGCTCTCCAATGATACTTTATAAATGGGCCTATCACAATGCATAAGCCTTGCAGAAGCTATACCTAGCTGTATATCTGTCAACGGGTTGTGTGTGCATGGCATGTGCATTGCTGATTATTGCAGCTGCATGTCTGTATTCAACCAGCTTTCTGCTGCAAAGCTGCTGCAGCACAGCAACTGCCCACACAGTGGTTTCTAACACAATGTGCTTCTGGTAATGGCAACCAACACAAAAGAGTTTTGTGTAAGCCAAAGTTGATGTGAAGATCATCAGCTGTCTTGATAGCAGTCACACTCATTTGCTGAAATTAACAGAAAATCACTCATTATAATCATCATTAATTAATGTCTTATTGGATAAACTGAACTTAATGTTCAATGTCTTCACATTAAAACTATGGTGAAAGGAGTAATTTTGCAGATATTCAGTCAATATGATGACAAACAAAAGGTTTTACCATCCATTTTCTTAGAAATTAATTGTCTTAGTTGACTTTGCAACACTGTAAACACTGACTTTAATCTTTATGGTTACCCCCAACTTTTATTTAAGAAAACAAAATAAACCTTTTACACAATACACTTGGAATTAAATGGGTACACACATAAAAATTATCAGGCTGCCAATTCTCCCCCTTCCTGACCAAGAACAACAAATGCCCAATTATCTTGAATCTTATAAGATTTTCCTATAAAATTATCATTTGGTCTGAGGTGTGTTAAGACTGAATTCGTCCAGACAATCGGCTCTGAAATTAGTTGTGGCTGTCAGTTGAAAGTATTGAAAATGTTCAACATTTACAACATGTTTTTTTTTTTATTTTGACATAGGCGACGACTCCCGAGTTGTGACTGTGTGGATTGTGATGTGGAATGGAACGTAGCCAATCAGAGAGCAAGCTGACTGGAGAGCAAGGAGAGATATAAAGTCTGTGTTCACGCTGTCTCCAGTCTGTTGTTTTGTTTGTTTTTTTGGTTTTTTTTTAGTTCTGTTTTTTTCTGCTAATAACAGTCACAGGACCACCATCATTACTTCATTATGTATGTCCTCTGCTATGTTGGGTGATGTGTTTTCCGGTTGTTGATATTTCTTCTTCGTTTTTGTTAGACTGTGTTTTATCATTCAAGATTTCTGGCTCATAGGACTAGATTCTAGATCAGTTGCAAGACAGAATCGTTATGTGTGTGTTGTTCTGTGCTGAGATTATCAGAGCACACCACACACAATATGATCAAAACTGTTAAATGCCTAATATTTTATTTTCATGTGAGGGGTCTCTAACAGTTAAAAATATCTTCAGATTAAAAAAATCCTTATGTGTGTACGAGCCTTTACTTTGATGACTAGCACTGAATGGATTCAGCCAAGGTTGCATTTAGTCTGGACAGTTGTTGCTGGTTACCAGTCTCAATCAGGCTTCCAAATGGTCATCAGTCATGGTGGTACAAAATTTGGACTTAATGAGCTGTGTGTGAAAAATGGCTGACTCACATAAATAAGTAAAGCCAAATCATGCAGTCACAAAGGTAGCACTCACTCAGGAAAAGTACCCAAACTTGAGAAAATGTAAGTTTCTAAACTGTCCATGATCCCTGGTCTTCAGTAGAATCTCATCCTCTAGAGTCAAAATCTTCCCTCTATAGATAACACATAAATGTAGCGATTGGCTCAAGTGAAGCAAAGTCTTGAAATCATTTGTCAAAGTCTAATTTTCCGTCTCCTCTGTGTATCACGTTGTGCACATACCTTCTGTTGCATCCCCAGCTCTGATGCAAGGTTTTGGAGGTTTGCCAATTTATGGTGCTACAGCTTTGAGGACAGATTATGCTTTTTTTTTTTTTTAACCATTAACTGAGCTGGTCTTCATTGTTTTGTCTTGATCTTGCCATTCTAAATCAAGCTCATTCAACATGTTTTTCAGATCTGTTAAAAATGCTAAGTCTTAGTCAACATTAAGTTCCTTGTTTTCTACATGTTTAATGACAAGGAGAAAATCTATCTCTGGACACAGCTCTTGACATCTATGCAGGGATTTTCCCCAACTAAGTCTTCTTACATAAGTATGTAGAAAGAGGTCAGATTAGTAACAGTCAGCCTGCTCCAGATGTCGTTGAAGAGATCTAGAACAGGCAATTATCATCGCTCCATTTATTATTTTGTTCGTATTTAGCGTTTTTGAACACTATACTGGTTTGGTCTATACTGCAGCGGTCATTAAAGAAGTCAGGGAAAGCATTGTCCTTCCTGAACTTTGCAATAAATCCATCTGAAGGCGCACCATTGCAGGTGCACCTTCAGTGGAGAATGACATTAATTTACTCAGTGGGAGCTAAGTTTTTGCAATAAAGTTATTAAAAGATTGAAAAATGTCCTCTCCCTGTGTGTATTCTTTCAATGGCAGTATTGTTAACAGCTTCTCTTTTGCAGTCATATTAACACCATCGGAATATAAATGCACAACTGGGCTGTATCACTTTGGTCTGTGGGCTCATTTATTATAGAATGCCAAATGCTATCATTAATTTTGCAAAACAAATCTACCCACAGGTATTAATGAAGTAACCTTGAACCTGAATTGCAGTTAGAAAAGCTCACCATCTGCAATGTCCTTCCAAAGCTGCTGTGCCTGGTTCTCTCGCCCTTCTCTTTCTCAGCTCACTTTTCAAAGGGAAGTCACTATTGTAGTTTTTTATGAACAGTTTGAAAGTGTCTATCTATTTCCCTACATCCGAATTGCAATAGCTGATTGACAGATCAGACAAACACTTTGAAAATTACACAATGGGGAAAAAAATATCCTTCCATTACACATCGAAGTGGTACATTTTTGGATTCTTATTTAGTCCAGCTGTCAGGCTCTTTCTTGTTTTTTCTTCTTTTTTATTTCTTCTTAAATCGATATGAATTTGAAGGCTAACTAGATAACTGAGCATACTGGAGTTTTGCAGTAGCTTGCACATTTGATCACACATGCATAAATGGTGACCTGCATGTGTTAGAGAGGAAAGCAACTGGCTTCCCTATATGTCAATCAATTGCCAAGTGCCAAGAAAATCTGATAGACTCACATCTAAAATTTCTTCTTCTTTTTTTTTTCTTTCTTTTTTTTTTTAATAGCATACACTCTACTCTTGCTAACGTAGCAACTTACTTTTCATTTGTGATTGATATACTGGGAACCCCTGAACAAACATATTATAACCAGATTTTCAAAAATCCAGAGTTAGTGTAGCATTTAATTTGCTTAATGCTCAGTTTTTCCATTGTTATCTCCCAACAGCAGATGAAGACAATAAGAACAGAGTTCCACTCGTTTCCCTGGTGCTTAATATTTTAATGGATGGATGGATGGATGGATGGATGGATGGATGGATGGATGGATGGATGGATGGATGGGTGAATGGATGGGTGGATGGGTGGATGGATGGATACTGAGAATTAGTTGTTGCAGCAGCAAGTATCAAGGCAAATAATTACTCTAATTAAAAAACAAAATAAAGTAGCAAACAAATCAAACCGATCTATATACCAAATAATAAACCAAATATACAAATCTATATACAACATATATAAATCAAAAGAGTAAATTAGAATAAGTGTGAAAAATTATATATATACGTATATAAGTTTTAAATAAAGATGTGTTAAAACAAATACATTTAATAAACAATGTGCAAACCCAAAATAGAATAAAATAAGTTAACAAAATAAAATAAAAAAAATAACTGAATTTAAGCAGCAAAAAAAGGCCAATGACTATCCAGGCTCTTTCCTGTCTGCTAGAGGTGAATTATTGAACAGAGTGATGGAATGTGGCAGGAAAGATTTCCTGTATGTCCATATGACAGCGGAGCTGTCTCAGTCTGTTAGAGAAGGAGCTCTGCTGTCTGGCCAGTGTGTGGTGGAGAGGATGGTCAGGGTTAGCCATGATTGATGCTAGTTTGCTTAGTAGCCTCCTCTCCACCACAGTTTCAAAACTGTCCAGTTTGCATCTGATGATGGAGCCAGCCTTCTTTATAAGTTTGTTCAGTCTGTTGGTGTTGCTGGCTCCGATGCTGCTTCCAGAACACACAGTAGCAAAGAAAAGGACACTGAAGACTGGTTGACAGGTAAATATCCAACATCTCACTGCATACACTGAAGGATCCGATCAGTCTCAAGAAGCAGAGCCTGCTCATCCCCTTCTTGTACACAATATCTGTGTTGGATTTCCAGTCCAGTCTGGTTACTCCCAGGTGTTTATAGAGCTCAACAATTTCCACCTCTTGCCCCAAAATTTTTAGTGGCAGTGAAGGACTGCTCATTCCTCCAGAAGTCCATCACAATCTCTCTGGTCTTGGTGACATTCAAATGCAGGTGATTGCTACCAGGCCACTCTTCAAACTTGTCCACCAGTGTTCTGTACTCCTCCTCTCTTCACTCTCTTATACACCCAACAACAGCCAAGTGTTCAGAAAATTTCTGAAGGTGGCAGGACTCAGTATTGTACTGAAAGTTAGTTGTTCCCCCGGGGAGCCCCTAAATCACTGACCACTACTGCAGACAGGTCACTGCTCAGACACACACACACTGTGGCCTGCCTGTCAGATAGTTAGTAATCCAGGAGGCCATGGAGTTGTCAACAACCATTCTCTACAGCTTCTCACCCAGCATCAATGGCGTTAGAAACACCAGAGAAATCACTCTCACAGTGGTGCCACCACCATCCAGATGCAAATGCATCAACACTTAAATGGGGCTGATAGGCAAATTGCAGAGGGTCCAGTAGTTCCTTCATCTGCGGTGTGAGACCAGCCTCTCCAGCACCTTCATCACATGCAATGTGATGGCCACTGGACGGCAGTCAGCAAGGTTCAGTGGTGTCAACTTCTTGGGGATAGGAACCAAGCACGATATTTTCCAGAGAACTGGTACTCTTTCTTAACTCAGGTTTAGACTGAATTAGTGCTGCAGGACAGGAGACAACTGGGTGGCTCTGGTCTTTGGGATCCTGGGGCAGATTCCTTCCAGGCCTGCAGCATTCCTCTAGTCCAGTGGTTCCCAAACTTTTTTTCTGCAGGGTCCCCTTTTTACAAAGAAATGTTTGAAGAAATGTGCAGCAAAATAGTCTTTAGTTTATTGGTGGCTTCTTCACTAACTACAGTTAAAACCATGTCAGTTGCAGAAGGAATTAACAATTCATTGGCTATGGTGTGAGGCGTTTTAAACCAGGAAACTCTGCATTCTGATTCAGGCAAGTTGAGCTTTCCCCAAGTAGCACTGTAAGTTGTTTGGCTTCAAACTGTCATATGCTGATATTCTGAGACACAACACACTGTGGTCTCTCTTCATTACCCACCATTGACCATTACTTGGTCACATGCCTCATCAATATTTTGTTGTCTTTTTGTTTTTTAAATAGTTGAAATCTCTGTTGTTTATTTATCATTGTTTGCCCATTGGTACTTTTACAAATTTGTCCATGTTTTGCTAGAAGTGAAAAAACTATCAATTTTTTTTAGGCTTCTTAGCGCCCCGCTCTGTCATAACTGCAAAGATTTTCACATCTTTCTTTGGGGTTGGTTTCTCATATCTCATTTATGCAACAATCTCCCATCAAATGAATAAATCCCTCAAGCGGCAAAATAACAGACAATAGGAAGGTAGCATCGTGGTTCAGTGCAAAATTAGGCAGGTTACAAAAGATGTTAAGTGCAAGTTCTGCTTAAAATAAACCTTTAAATATATTTAATCTGTTATCTTTTCCTATTTTTTATTGTAAATGAAAATGATGATAAAACAACACTATCACAATAAATATACAAATGAAAAGTAATGCAATAAAGGGAGGAACAGGGATGTATTTACAATTGCTGTGTTAACATGTGGGTTGGGTCTCAGGTTATACATCAAGTCGGGTTTGGTAGTCATCCCAACAGGTTCGGGCAGAGGCAGGTTGGTAAAACTGGACCCATGCAGGACTCTGGTCTTGGGGATCCTAATATTAGTGTTAGAAAAACATTTTTCTCCTCCTACCCAAACAAGTGGATCAAGTGGAGACAGATATAAACAAGGAAATGAAAAAACTGAAAAAAATGGTTTGACTGGAACAAATTATCATTAAATATAAGTAAGACTATGTTATTTGGTAAAAGCATAGTGAACACAAAGGTGCAAAAAGAAATAGATGAGGCTGAAATTGAAAGGGCGCACAAAACAAATTTTCGGGGGTTACAATAGATGACAAGCTGAGTTGGAAACCACACATCAAACATGTACAGTCCAAAATTTTAAGAAGCATTGCAGTCATACACAAAGCAAAATAGTTATTGGATCACACTTTACTGTTCACTGGTTTTGCCATATTTGCCTTATTGTGCTGAGATCTGGAGGAAATAACTTTAAAACTTCATTACAGTGACTTATCCTGTAGAAAAAAGCAATGAAGGCCATTCACAAGGTCAACAACTTGGAAGACACAGATCCACTTTTTATACAGTATACTAAAATTCGCTGATATTGTATGTTATCAAACAGCAATCATCATGTATAAGGCAAAAAACAGACAATTACTGGAAAATAATCAAAATTTATTCAGGAATCAGGAAGGAGGTTAGAAATTAAGAAATCTTAAAGATACAAACAACTTTGAAAAGTGTCTGTATTCCTATAGCCACTGTCAAGCTATGGAATAACCTAAGTGAGGTGCTCAGGCAAAGTCCAAATATCAACCAGTTCAAGAAAATGTACAAAAAATATGTTTAGTGGGCATAATGGCAATGGTCATTATTGATTCTTGATGATGTTTTTTCTCTCTCTCTCTCTCTCCCTCTCTCTCTCTTTTTAATTGTATCTCCTTGATATTGATATTACACGGAGATGAGAGGTGGAGAAGTCTATGTGCTGTATATGTGTGCATATATATATATATATATATATATCCTCTTGACTACCAGGAAAAACAATACTGTCCAATCACATTTTTTTTGTTACCAAAAGGTACCAAAGCCCCACCCCTTCACATTTGGTATCGTTGAAAAGCCCTAAACGTCCTCTGTAGATAGCAAAAGTTAACTCAGTAGAATGCAGTGGGTGAGAGATCTTCAGGTTTACAAATGTCCCCCACAGAGGACAAATTTGAACTACTGGTAGTCAGGAGGCTATATATATATATATATATATATATATTCTTCCATAAATGAATTAATGAAATGAAATAGTCTGCAACACTTCCTTCTTCTTTTTCTGTTTGATGCTGGCATACATCACTTTCTTTTTGGTCCACTGGATAGTCTGTTTGCAAGTTAACCAAGACCCCCCCAGCTTTTAACCAGACCTCTTCTTTGGTCCGCATCAGAGTGCAGTTGCTGTTCACACTTCGCCAAATGAATCATACTATCTGTGGAAGCGAACCACGGTTCATTTAAAGCGAACCAAACAGTGGGAGTAAGAGACCCATTGTGCAGGATAGCAAACAGTGAAGGAGTATGGGGGTAAGGTTGTGTAGAGGAGATACCAGGCAGCTGAGAGGTGAACCTGTTGAAAAAACTGTTCAGCTCATTAGCTCTTTCCTGGCTGTCTGATAGTTGCCTGCTTGTGTCCTTACAACCTGTAATCTCCGTCATCTCCGTCTACACGTCCCTCACATTATTTAGTTTGGCCTCCAGCTTCCTCCGGTAGTTGTCCTTACTCCTCCTTAGTGTCATGCAGAGTCCCTGCTGTCGCACCCTCCTTTTTACTTCCTGGTCTCCTGAATTGAAAACCCTTTTCTTTTTTTTTCGGTCGAGAATCATTTTCAGGTCGCTGGTGAATCAAGCCTTATTATTGGGGAAACAACACACAGGCGGGGTGGCAATGGCGATATCTTCACAGAATCTGATGCAATCTGTGATGCAGTCTTTCATCTTGTTGATGTCCTCCCCATATGGCTGACAGAAAACATCCCAGTCCATTGACTTTAAGCAGTGCCACAGTGTTTCAGCAGCATCCTTAGTTCTGAACAAGCTGGACATACTTTGGAATCAACAGAATGAGACTGTGGTCTGATCTGCCATGTGGAGGGAGTGCCATAGCAGTGTATGCATCCCTGACATTTGCATACAGAAGTTTTTGCCAGTTGCATTTGGGAACACTGAACACTGTGCAGCAGGAGCAGCTTTTACAATTGCCATGCACAGCTGAATGAAACAGTCAATGAGTTATGAGGCATTGTTAGATCTTCTAATAAAACCAGTTTACGTGTAAACATCCTGTTGGAAACTGTGTGTTTCAAACGCAGTCAGTGTTTAAAAAAACGGTTGTTTAAAACAGAGTTTGCCAATGAGAATGGTGATATAAAGATACCAATTTACAGGACAACTTTGTTTGATCTGTGTAGATAAACTGTCTATCTGCACTGTGGTCCTAAATTCAAACATGTCTTGGTTTTGAAAATCAAACCAGATCTGAGCTTAACCACTTAAGAACTGGCTATAGCACCAGCCCTTAAACAGTACTGGTGCTAGTTCAGACCATAACAATTTCCCCACCAGATTTCATGCTGAATTTTTTCTCTTAAGGAAATTGTCAGGTCAGGTCTGTGCCAAACGCATCTGTACACCTCCATGTTTGATTCATAAGTTAAGTGAAAGTTTTAGCTTCCATGATGGCTGCCATTATTGTTTCATTTTCCTAGAGCCTTTATTATTATTATTATTATTATTATTATTATTGAGCATTTGTGCAATTTATACAGATAAGTAAATCCACACAATCTTTAGCCACTAAAGAGAAGCACCTTTCCCTTCTTTACTGTCAGTAAAAGAGGATTCATGTCCTTCATGTTCTCTTCTGTGCTGATTTAACTTCACAGCTTTAAGATTTGCCTGATAGCACTTTAAAATAACCCTGTTTGGGAACTAAAAGATGCTCATGCAAAATATAGATAGCAAGGATGAGAATAAATAAGTGAAGGAGAGATATAGATGGAGATGAATGAATGAGATAAAAGACTATGAAATTTGTTTTCTTGATGGGGTGTCAAAATCACTTCCCGCTAATGTCCATCTTAACCCTGAATAAGTCACTGACTCACACACATACACATATACAGACACAGCGATTCATTTACTTAAGCCATCTGGAGGAAGCTTTAAACGCCAGTTTAGTGGCACGGCGAGCACAAAGAGGCAGGCAGAGAGAGGGGAGCAAGGTGAACATGGCATGCATAAAAGATGGATGTAGACACCCTTACGTCACCTGTTGGTTTATATTTAGATTACTGCTGTGAAGCCTTGCACTTGTCATTTCACTGTCACACACTACAGTTAAGTGTTTGGTTTTAAACAAAGCACAAAACACACTGTAACTTGTTAATAATCATTTCTGTGCTCCTTTGCATACTGACTGACTGACTGACTGACTGACTGACTGACTGACTGACTGACTGACTGACTGACTGACTGACTGACTGACTGACTGACTGACTGACTGACTGACTCACTCACTCACTCACTCACTCACTCACTCACTCACTTACTTACTTACTTACTTACTTATTCATTATCTCCACACAAGTAATTTAGTTTCAGATTTATGTTAGTGTAATTATAGCTTAAAACGTTTACATTATACAGCTACCGGTATATCACCACTGCTGCAAGGAGTAATGTTTTTCTCCATTTCTTACTGGATAAAAATACCCTAAGTTGAATAGTTAATTATTCTATTTAAACAATAAATAAATAAGTAAATAGACTAGAAAAGAGTGCAGATCTCTGCTAAGCCACACTCACCTGAGAATAACCCCAAAAGGCCCAGAAGCCCACACAGTACCCCCTATATTTTGAACACATTTTGTATCACAAGATCGAGATTGTTAACATGGTCCTAGTCAAACGATAGCTATGTTTACATGGAGCACTTTTGATCAAATCAAACGTCCAATGAGAAGAAAAATGTGTCATGTAAGCATGTCAGCTGTTTCGATTGGCCTTGATCTGGAAGAATTATCAATCTGATAGAGAGGAGGGGTTTAAACCTTTTCACAACTGGATCAGCAGGAAAAACAACCATGCATATACTCATTCCCAATGTTTCTATGGTGTATGTTGTTTCTGAGCATGCTTGAACCTTGTGGGGGTTACGTCACATAATGAGTTTCATGGCAGACTTGAAACATGGTGGCAGCAGAAACAGAATGGGTCTGTGGCAGATACAAAGTTATTGTTAGAAACTGAAAAAGTTAAGGATTATTGAGGATTATTTAGCATTTCTTTAGTCCTACTAGATAATCACATGTCAAAAGCGTTACAATCATATTGAATCTGTCCATCAACTGATCGGATCACTTTCTCTAGTTCCCTTGTAAACATGAGCTGGAATCTCAGATCAGACTGTTTTCAGTCAGATAAATGAAATATCTGACCATGTACATGTAGCTATTGTTGGATTATAACATCTACCATGATGTCATATTGTTTTTTTGTGTTTGTTTGTTTGTTTGTTTTTCCAATGATTCTGGAGATTATTTGTTGAGTTAGAAGCTTTAATGGGAAACATATCCCTATTTTGCAATAGAAAAGAATCCAAATTCCTGGATCCAGAAAGTGATCCGAAATGCTCCCAATGTAACGACTTGTTCATTATTCCTATATTGCTGAAAAATGAATCAAAATCCATCCATAACTTTTTGAGTTAACAGACAAAACTAACATAGCAATAGAAAAAATTAACAGAAGCAGAAGAATGAATGCAGAATAAGATTTGGCTATATTCCAACAAATAAATGAGATTTACAAAGATGTCACGTCTGAACAAAGATTCAAAAGGGGGAGAAATGATCAGCTCCTCGTATTACAATAGAGCCAAGTTAGGAGAAGACACCCTTGACAAGATGATGAGCCAGTATTCATCTCAAGGTGCAACTAGAAGATGGCCTGTTGCTGTGTTTTACAACATTTTGGACTTCAATGCACTGAATGCAGGGGTCCTCTACCGGAGCTGCATTGATGCCAGAATCACCCAACATGCGCTCTTTATTGAGCTCTCGACGTATCATACAATCAATACCAGCTGATATCTAGTGCTCTTTTTCTTTACTTTAGCATTATATGCTGCTTTTTTCTAATCATTCCCTCTCAAATAATTGATAAAAAATATAAATACATTTAAAAATTATTTGATTTTGTTTGTAAGCTGATAAGAGAATGTTGTAAGCTAAGTATTTGATATTTTCTATTTGAAATACATCAAATTAAATGGATAAGAGTCCATCAAGTTCAATACAATGGTAAATTAATTTGAGACAGGTGTATTGAAGCAGGGATACATGGAAAACCGGCTGGATTGCAACCTTTGTATAACTGAATTAAGGAACCCCTGGTGTACGCCATGTAATGACAGGGAAAACCATTAACTGTGTAGTAATGACAAGCAAGAAGACTTGATGTGTGTGTTGACCAAGTTTGGGCCTCGTCGCTCAACCTTGCTTCTCACCTAGTAGCTGCCGGGATTAGCTTCCAGTCTCTTCCCATGGCCCTGCACTGGAATAAGCAGATGTAGGTGATGGATGGATGGAATGGGGATCTGTCCAAAGTGTGATTTGCCTCTTGCCCAAGGGCAGCTAGGATAGGCTCCGGTTTCCTTGCGACCTTGAATTGCATAAAGAGGGTATGGATAATGGATGGATTATCAGTTTAGCTGTTCTCCATCATGTCCAGCCCATCACATTCAATCTTGGAGGGAAGTTAAACTGCATGGTAAACCACAAATTAACTAAAGATCTTGTGCTTGACCTTTGAGGAAAAAAATAAACAAATAAATAAATGAGGCATAGAGGCTTTATGAACCTGCAGGGGGTTACTGTTCATTTTTTAGAGTGCAGTTATAATGGCCAGACTAATATCTATGTCAGCCTACTCTCAGATCAGACAAAGAATGAAATCACACATTTTGAATTGATGTAAAAGAGTTATCGATCACTGGGCTATGTTCCCCTCAAGAAACACACATAAATGAGCAGCTTTATCATGAGGACATTCAGAAAACGTCTAATATCCCTTCACAAGTCATTGATAAGCATTCTCTTTACCAGTCAGTCCGACCTGACTGATTCCCTCTCAGCCCATAAGCCCAGTTTATTCTTTGTAAGAATCTATTACCCAGCGATGTTATCTGCAAGTTATCTACTCTCCTCATCATCCCATCATCTGTCTTTCCGTCTTTGTTCCTTTCTTCTTTTGGCTGGTGTTACCTTTTCTCTAGTCTTTACTCCACTTCTAACCATTGCACCTTCTCTCTGAAGGACCTCACAAAACAAGTGAAGAGAATCTGCCTTTGCATGTAGATCATATACATGGCCGACAAGAAAAATGTCTACATCCCTCACATGTGAAGCCTCTCAGTAATGTGATGGATGAGTCGCATTTAGCTTCAGCAAACTTTTGAGACATTTCTCTGATATGATTTGATTAATGACCAAGCAGAGACGTTGACTACAAGAGAAAAACTATCGGTGAGGGAAATTCCCCTCAGAAGATCTCTGATTAACTACTTAACTATTGGTTCTTTCAGACATCCCATTATACCTGTCTCACAGCATGTGAATGACTTTATGTGCTTTCTTTTACACAGAGTACATCTT
The DNA here is from genome assembly GCF_017639745.1 of Melanotaenia boesemani. Classification (NCBI taxonomy): domain Eukaryota; kingdom Metazoa; phylum Chordata; class Actinopteri; order Atheriniformes; family Melanotaeniidae; genus Melanotaenia; species Melanotaenia boesemani. Next base: position 10,915,572 of record NC_055696.1, read on the forward strand.
TTAGAGGAAATTTAAAAAAAAACTTTAGGGTTCAAATTTAAGATGTCTTTAGAAGTAAGCGGGACAAAGCGGGTAATACCATAAATGATGATTGGCTGGTGGCCCAAAGGCTCATATACTGCTCTAGTAATGGGCTCTAGAGATAAAGGAAATAATAGAGTAGATAAAAAGCAACCCTTAAGGGAGAGAGTTAAGAGAAGCTTGGAGACTGAGCCTGAAAAAGCATGCATCACCTGTCACTACTAAACTGTAGATGGGATATTAAAATTCTCAATTATGAAAATTAGGTGTTATTTAAACTTGGACGGTTGGTGCAAAGACCTTAATTAATCCATCTATGATGGTCCAATGTGCTCTTAGCATCAAGGGAGAGCATATCCCGTGGGGTTTGTGACCTTGGAGCAAATCTTCTAATATGAAGCAGATGTTGAACATAATCAGAGCTGCATCTTAATTTTATGGAATCCTGCAGGGCTGTAATAAGTGCCATTTAACACCATACAGCACTGCAGAATCTCAAAAACTAAAGCTGCTTCGAATGATGGAACAATATAGACTGAAATGAAGAAATGAATACAGAGTATAAGATGTTTTTAAGGAGTTTTGTCTACTAGTCTATGCTGCCTTAAGTTTCTTTTTACACACACAGCCACTGCTCCTACATTTCTGATCATAACTAGGAGATTAAACTGGCTCTTTTCTAAATACGCAGATATGGTCCAAGATGAGGAAATGATATTCACCCCAAATTTAATCACTGTATCTGTAGACAGATAATCTGCATGTACATTAACATTATCTTCATTTTAGATATTTGAGAATTAGTAATGCACTTAGTGCAAAACAAAATGAGACAATAGACTGCCTACCCCCCCCCCCCCCAGTGAATCATGCGCATCATTAAAGCTATACTTTGCTCAGCTCATTTTTGTTTTGCTCAGGCACATTTAGTATCTCATTAAAGACGTGGTTTGATATATGGACATGGATCCTGTTTGATGTAGTCCAACTTTTAGCTACCATCTGCCCAACAATGTTGATTCCTGAGTGATCATCACTTTGTTCTCTGGACCAAACAAACAGACAAACGTCATTTGCTATTTTTCATTTTTAGATTGTAAGAAATGGGACTACTATCTGACTTTTACTCTAGTGCTATGATAAGGATTTTAAAGATTTTTGTTGGTTAAAGTAAATAAGTATGTATTTATTGGATAGTCAGTGATGTAAAACCTCAGTCCATGTCTACAAAGCACTTCTGTTCAGCAGTTATACATTTTTTTTTTTTTACTTTTTTTATGTTTCTCTAAATTTTAACAGCAGTTAATGAAGATTAATATGATTGCTTAAGTTAGGTGAACTAAATGACTGAATTATCTGATGTAATATTTATATAGTCTATTCTTGCAAATGGACCATGTGATGCTATGTGGTTATCCAAAATTTATCATCATAAATCTTTAACAACACACCTTTACATATATTTCCATTAGAAAAGTGGAGCACAAATGTTCTCCTTATACCATATGACAAATGTGCATCCGTCAGTAAAGGTTACGAACCAACAAACCCCCTGGGAAACACTAAACCGATCTAAACTTTGTTAATTATTTATAAAGCCAGGTTAAATTTAGCAACGCACCCAACCAAGAATCATTCTCTGAGTTGACATGTATCCCCAACATACACTGCATAAAAAAAAAATGGACATAGCATTCAGGTCCAAAAATGGAAACTGTTGAGCATGTACTTTAAACCAACGTTATGCTGCACTTGATGACAAAGCTGTGGCTATGCCTCATTCGAGAAATTATGTCAGATTTCACCTCTTGCACCTTCTACTTGGCCACATCTTTCAGTAACCCTTGTTTGGGAAAGAGGGCTACAGTAAAGCGAAAGGACTAAAATATATATATATATATATATATA